>NC_027749.1:14451973-14455922 GCF_000695525.1 Brassica oleracea var. oleracea | reverse complement strand
ATGTGCGGTTGATGTTGGAGAAAACACGACGCAACACCTCGCCTCCATCACAGCTAGTTGATAGATTGGTGAGAGTATAGAATTGGAAGAAATATTATTGGCTCTCATGGTGAATAGATTACAATATGCATATAGATGAGTAGATAACTAAACATAATTCCTAAACTAATATGGAATATTAAAGATAAGTTCTCTATTCTAATATATTGATGTATATCTTGATCTTGGGTTTGGGTCGATCTTCCGGATCTCTCAAATACCATCCCGCAAGCTCATACGTGGTACCACGTGTGAGATTGAATATATCTTCAAAGTATGGTAGCGCGGCTTGTTAAAGCAGCATTAGAAGTGGTTATCTGAAAAAAAAGCAACAGCGATTTATAGTAGTAAAGTAGTGCTGAAGAGACGGTCTTGTTGTTGTGAATGAAACAAAGGCGGTTTTAAAGAAGCAACGGCTTGATGAAGCTCGATTGATTGAGTATAAGTAGAATTTGAACGTTGCTTGATTACTATATAGCTGGCCACCCATTAATTCTATTTTGTAATATTTTCTTAACTAGAGCAAGGAGTTTACATTTTGATCCACATATATCCTTTTATATGTTTAGATAAATTTTCATACCTCTTTCACTTTGAATACCCAAAATAATTTTGATTGAGTCTTTCATTGTTCATGAAATTCGCTTGCCAAAGAAAATAATTTATACATTGACCATATGCTTTATTTTTCTTTGTTCCATAGAAGTCTTTATTCCCACATGTAAATATTAATATGATACCCACGTCTAAGGCTGGGTAAATAAACCGAACCCGAAAACCCGAACCAAACCCGATCCGATAAAAATAAATCCGAACCGATCCGAACCCGGTATAAATACCGAATGGATCTTGTTTTATGGTATTTCAGGTTATGCGTATTATCCGAACCGAACCCGAACCTAACTGGATACCCGATAGAACCCGAAACATACAAAATTTCCAAAAAAAACTCATACCAAAACATGATCTCAATTCCTAATATGTATTCAAAATATATTGAACATCTAAAATAATTATCTATTATATGAAAATTGATGGTTGAAGGTGGCAGTTGAAGGTTGAAGTTTTTAGATTTTAATTTTGTTTTCATTGAATAATGTTTTCATTTCATGAGAACTTGGTTTTCGTTTTATGCTTTCATTTATTTGGTTTTTCTTTCGATCAATAACTATGTTTACCTTTCACTTGATTTTGAATGATCACATTTGATGTTCATTTCTTTTTTTCGAATCGATTTTATTTATGTTTTGGTTACAAAATAGGTATAAATCAAGTATTTTAAAACCGAAGAACCGATTTTACTTACTTTTTGGTTACAAAGTAGATATAAATCAGGTACATTTAAACCGAAGAACCGATTGGGACCCGAACCCGAAAGTACATCGGGTTGTACCGGTTCTTTGAAGATTTACTAACCCCGACCCGAACCCGATAGAACCCGAACCGGTCCCGAACCAAATTTTCATATAATCCGAATGGGGCTGATTTTGATAAACCCGAAAAACCGAAACCCGATTGGATTAAACCGAAATCCGATTGGGACCCCGAATGCCCATGCCTGGCCACGTCTAAATATTGATATGATATTTACTTATTCAAATCTTATATATATATAAAGGAGACTTGTGCTATGCACACAGCCCTCCACATCATCAGGTGGATAGGGGCATTTCTCGCCACCTGTCCCATAAAGTCGAAACAGGCCGTTTCATTTAAACGCGTATTGTTATGGGCTTTTTCGCATAATGCATGTTGGGCTATGAATTTTGCCCATGTATCCGGCCTGGGAAGATGGTCTTCTCCTTCTAACCCTAATTTCACAATCGAGGATTTGCAGGGTCTTTCCCTTCATGCGGCGGCTTCCTTTCCCTGGCTATTACGGTGGCTACTATCCTCAAGCATATCAGTATTACCCCAGATATGGTTATGACATGATGAACTATGCTTCTGGAAAGACCACCAACACCACTCTTCAGTATCCCTACCTGGTAAATATCGGATCATGGCTCTCCATAATAATTTTTTTTTTAAAATTGAGTTCATGATTTGGATTTTTTTTTAATCTTATGGCATCAGGGACGATCTGACAGTAGCATGTACTGTTTGTGATTAAATCGTATAGCGAAAGATTCAAAGGAATACAACAAGAAAGATTTTTTCTCTTATACCTACACCAACACGAAGCTCTTTATGATCAAATCGTATAGCGAAGATGATATTCACAAAGCATCAAATATAACGTGTGGTCCAGTACCTCTAATGGCAACAAGAAGCTTAACGCTGCGTATAACGAAGCAGCTGGAGACAAGTCCTCCTGCACTGTTTTTCTCATCTTCTCTGTAAGTGAAATATGGCAAAAGTTTGGTTGTTTTGATTTGGTTCCGATTTGAATATAAATGAAATGATTTTTTTTTGTAACAGGTAAACACAAGTGGGCAGTTTGTTGGTTTAGCGGAGATGGTATGACCAGTTGATTAGAACCAGATGGCGGAGTGCTGGCAGCAGGACAAGTGGGTTGGTTGCTTCCCTGTTAAGTGTCACATCATTAAAGATATCCGAATAGTTCCTTGAGGCATATTACGCTTGAGAATAATGAGAACAAGCCTGTTACTAATAGCCGTGATACACAGGAGGTCAGAGAGTCTTCTGGTTTCCTTTCTTAGTTTCTCCCTGTCATGTGAAAAAAAATTAAATTTTAGTTTCTGTGGATTTTGAAATGGGCAGGTAAAGATAGAGCAATGAGTCAAAGTAATCAAAATTTTTAAGGAATATGTGAGCAAGACATGCATACAAGACATGCATACTCAATGATTTTGTCTTCTATGAGAATTGTGAAAATATAATCAAAGACGGGAAAAAGAAACACCAGCTGTATAAAAGACAGGTAAAAACAACAAAAGTCATAGTGTGGTGCTCTTATCTAGATAAATATCTGATGGAGATTGTTTATCTTTCAGCAATCTTTTACTGCCAGTGACAAAAAGGCAACACCAAAAGACAAATCTAAAGAAACCAGTGTGATAGCAGAAGTGGCTGAAGAGATATCACAAAACGGTGTTGCGGAAGTTGCGAGCACATGCTGAGTGCAGCATCAAGCTGCTTACTTTACTTTGGATGGTTTTTTTGTCCGTTTTCTCCACCAAATTTGCTCACTCTTTTCTTAGGAGTTTGGTTTTCTTTTGGTGGTTGGTTTTTGAAGTTGTATAGGATATATGAGTAAAAATGATTTCGAAGGCTATATATATATTTCTTTTTCTTAAAAGTTCAATGCAAAAATATATTTTATGTATGTTTTTGTAATTTCATTCACAAAATTTCAATCAGAAAATAAAGGGCATTGTAATTGAGAAAAGAAAGAAAACAAATCAACCTTTGTGAGCTATTTGAACAAATAAATGTTGGAAACCAACTCTTGGTCGTCTCTCCGCCACTGGTGTATCCCATGAGCTTCCTTATAGTCTTCAGAAGCAGTCCGGTTTACAATCAGCTTAGCAGATGGGATGATGTGAACAGGCTCTTGCACATCCACTGTAAAATGCTTCAAAACAGTCAAAGAAATATGATATTATACATCAATTCGCTGAAACAAAATAAGTTAAAGGTTCACATATTGCTTGACAGACAAGTTATTTATCAAACCACTAGAGCATAAGAGACCAAAAAACTAACAACATAGTTTTCCACTACAAAAAGGGTCACCCACAATTGGCAAAGCCAAATTAATGACACTTTAAAAAACTTAAAACACAACACTGTTAACGGGACTATGAAATACAGCCGATCAATACCCGAACTTAACCCAATACTTCTAACCGAAACACTACCAATCCCACACATTTTATAAACAGCAGCAGGTTCATGGCTTTAAACTCCGGTATTAACCTTACCATATCGTAATTAACTTTTTTTT
>NC_027749.1:14439061-14451440 GCF_000695525.1 Brassica oleracea var. oleracea | reverse complement strand
CGAGAAACTAACTTTTCATATAAGAATCTGTTAGATAAATCTATGAAATTAGGAACATAGAAACACGATTGAGAATGGATTGGAGTTTATGGATTCATGGTGTGACTCACCAATGGTCGAGGATGAAGAGCTGGAGAGGCTAATCCGGCGGAGCAGTCTCAGATCGAGTGAAAGCTAGAGGTGGAGACATAGTACGAAACGTAAATCACCTTCCATGAAGAAACGTAAATCACCTTCCATGAAGAAACGTAAATCACCTTCCATGAAGAAACGTAAATCACCTTCCATGAAGAAACGTAAATCACCTTCCATGAAGAAACGTAAATCACCTTCCATGAAGAAACGTAAATCACCTTCCATGAAGAAACGTAAATCACCTTCCATGAAGAAACGTAAATCACCTTCCATGAAGAAACGTAAATCACCTTCCATGAAGAAACGTAAATCACCTTCCATGAAGAAACGTAAATCACCTTCCATGAAGAAACGTAAATCACCTTCCATGAAGAAACGTAAATCACCTTCCATGAAGAAACGTAAATCACCTTCCATGAAGAAACGTAAATCACCTTCCATGAAGAAACGTAAATCACCTTCCATGAAGAAACGTAAATCACCTTCCATGAAGAAACGTAAATCACCTTCCATGAAGAAACGTAAATCACCTTCCATGAAGAAACAACGGCGGCGGAGACATAGTACGAAACGTAAATCACCTTCCATGGCGGGTTTTTCTCAATCGACGGTGGTTGGCCTTGGTTGATGACGAAATCGACTATCGCCGGAGAGGATCTGATTTTTAGAAAGTTGATTAGGGTTTCTGAAGTTTGAGTTTCTAGATCTACAAGAAGTCGGGGGAAAGATAAATTTTGTCTCTTGGAATCTACAAAATGAGAGTGAAAAATCTATTATTTGTTTTATTGTTACTAGTTAGGAAAACCAAGAACCAATTATTCTGGTTAGAGAATTCATGAAACCCATTTTCACTAAGAGTTGAGGGTTAAGCTAGACATTGCACTAAGAGAAAGTGTCCACTATGACTAAAGTGGCTTAAAGTGTAATTCATAAGATGAATTGTGTCTGTGGGCGTAAATCTTTCTTAAGACTATAGAATGAATTGTAAATTTATTTAAGAAAAAAAAATATACGAATCCGGCGCTACGAGCCGGAATACCACTGGTATCAAATAATTTTCCTCCCACATTTTAATATCCAAAACGCATTTGACCAAGTTCACAACGCATTTGACGACGTCTCAAGAATTTTTCTGACGGGCAATCGCGTGAGACCTGAAAGTTTATAAATAGCGATTTCTTCTCCCTGATTCGACCAATGACTTCCCCAGATAGGAAAGGTAAGGCGACGACAGAGCAATCCTCCCCACTTCCTTCGCTTCCAGATGATTTGCTGTTGACCTGCTTCGCACGCGTCTCCACATTGCACTACCCAACACTCACCCTCGTCTCCAAAAGATTTCAATCACTCATCGCCTCACCGGAGCTATACAGGATCCGATCCACATTAGGCCGCACCCAGAGTTGTCTCTATGTGTGCTTTGGGTCCGATCATGACCCTAACCCTCGCTGGTTCACTCTCTGCCTGAAACCTGACCGAAACGTGACTAACGGGTCAAGTGGGAATGTTTTGGTTCCTACCTCAGTTCCCCATTCTGCTCCAGCGCACTGGTCTGGTCTTATTGGAGGACCTTCCAATGATATCTACAACATTGGCGGCCCCCTTGAGGATGCTCCATCCTCAAGCGAGCCGGGAAACATGTGGGTGGACCCAATGGTCGATGTCCTTGATAGAAAGATATACGTAACAAGAGGCTGCAATCCAAACACTCGAACTTGGGACCCTGAGTTCTCGACCCCTCCGGTCTCGACCCCTCCCGCTTTTGTAAGCTTAGTGGTTAGAAAAAAAGTTTACATGTTTGGATCCTCTGGTGATTCGGCTTACAAACCCAAAGACGGTCAATGGGAAAGGTTTTGGGGTTGGAAACCGAGTTTGGGATGGTTTTCTTGTTGCGTGGTTGAAAAGGTACTGTACCGTTATCGTTCTGGAGAGTTCAAATGGTATGACACCAAGGCAGGGCACTGGAGGAAGTTAAAGGGTTTGAAAGGACTGCCTAAGTTTGTCAGCTATGGTTTTCAGTTGGTTGATTATGGTGGAAAGTTGGCGGTTGTGTGGGCCGAGCTTGTGCCTAACGGTGGCGATAAGAAAAAGGTTGTTTGGTGTGCGGTAATTACTCTTGAGAGGCCTAACAGTGGCGATGAGATTTGGGGGGAGATCGAGTGGTGTGACGTGGTATGTACAGTCCCCAAGTCGTATCAATTGGAGTATGCTCTTGATGCTACTCTCTGATCAATCACATATCATAACAGGTGACTCTTCTATTTTTTATTATTTACTAATTGTGGATTCTCCTGCAATTAACTTCATTTAACTTGTATCTTTCATAAAAAAGAAGAACCAAAACAAGATATTCATTTGATTCAAGAGTGTTTTCGCTTGAACTGTACAACCAGAGCCGGTCCTAGTTATTATTGGGCTGGAAGCAAATCTGAAATACATGGCCTATTTATATTCACTTTCTATAAAAAGTGAATTTTTTTTTTTAAAATTGATATATGATGAGTGGAACTCTCCACCTCCTCTACATTAATACTCTGATTTACCGCTTGAGCTATTGAAGAATATATGTATTTATGTGGCCGATATAATTGATAATTTAGTAGAGGCCGGAAGCACCAGCTTCTTCCACTTCTGTCCAGGGCCGCCTCTGTGTACAACAAATAATTGTCTCTCTGTTTCTTTGTGATTCAATGAAAATGTGTCGTAATATTTGGAGTCTAGATTGCTTCTTCTTCTTCTTCTTCATCTTACCATGTCTCCATAAAATGCAAATGGTTTATATTCTTGTTTTTTTTTGGGTTGCTCTAATAAGTAAATCTCTATTACTCAGAGATTAGGTGTAAACACATGAAGAGGTCATCTACGGTTTTGTTAGTTACTGACAGGAAGCAATGACTACATAAACATCATCAAGCGACCATTTTCTAAGCTTTGATTTATCTGAAGGATTTATAATAGCTTGGTCCATACCCGCAAGGCGATAACCGATTATGATTTCTTGTCTTTGACGAGCCCTTCTCATTATATCATAGAAGCAAACCTCTTCTTGGTCATATATGTAGAATTCTGCAGGTCTTATGCACAATTCGTTACCCTGCAGCAAAAATAACAATACTCATCAGAGAAAATTGATACAAGTTGGCAAAGCACGTTACATTCTTATGTACCTTCTCAGCGAAAAGCTCTTCTAAAACACGGTTTATTTGTTTATCTTCTGCGACCATCGCAAGAGCCATACTAACTAGCTCGTTGGATAGTACGTAATCACTTATTCTGGAGACAGAGACAAGGTTCTTTGTTCTTGAGTCCAGAATTTCACTTATCACAATGGATTTATCTGAAGCTTGCTGCATTTTACGGATCCAACAGCTACTTGGGAACACGTTTGATTTTGAATCTTTGCAGGGAAGCCGTTTAGACTGTCGATTAACATAGGAAAATAGCAGCTCTCATTAGTAATATATTTGTTGGGACAGGCATACATAAAGATCTTCATATACTAAAAAAACTAACTGAAATGAAATGGTATATAAGAGCACGAAGCGATGTAAATGACAACCCCAAAACATGTTTGTTTTGTTTAGAAGTAGAGGTGTTCATTCCGATAAAACTGAATCAATTAAAACCGAACTGAAATAGAGAAAGTGGTTTGGGTTTGGTAATGCCGTATTAATGGAATGAATGTTATTTTTAAGAAAATGCAGTGTATGAATATGGTTCAAATATATTAATCAATCAAACCGAATAAACCGAATAAATGGACTAATTGAAATAGAATAGTACAATTATATGTAAATTATATAATATAACTGATATATATATATATACTTATTTTATTGATTTAACTTTGATATTTAAGACGTCAATTTGACTAATTTGTTATTTGTTTTAACTTAAAGTTTTTATTGACACATTTGTGCTACAATTTAGTTATTTAATAATATTATGATATACTAAGTTTTTTTTTTACTTTACTAAAATTATAATAATTTTTTTAAACTAATTATTTTGTACTAGTTAAATAAAACAAACATTATATTTAAAATTTAGAGTACTGAAAAAATCTTTTAATAAATTTGATTTTAATAATATAAATTAAAGATAAATATAGTTATGGTCTCTTTTGGTATAAAACCGAATAAACATATATAGATAGTATACAACCGAGTCACACCAAATTTAGTATAGTTTTAATATGATAGTTAATTTTTATAAATCAAAATACCGAAAAACAAAAAGCCAAACCGTTACTGACTGAAATCCCAATTGAAACAGCCCTATTAGAAGCCATAGGATATGTACCTGTATATCTCGAATAAGGAGAAGCGTGGCAAGAGATCGGGAGTCTGAATGAACAATAGAGTTTTCCAGTGACTGTTCTGCAAGAATTAAGATCTGCAATTTGATTTGGTAACATGGCATATGTATTCTCAAGCTACATCAACCAGATAAAGCAAAAAGAAACCAAACAACTCACCGAGTCAAAAGTTTCTAGAGGTAAACTCTCTAAATGACGCCTAATTACCGCATTTCCCTGCCTATGCACAAGTCTTATATTCACCAATTTGGATATATTCAATCCTGCATCTGTCAGCTTTTTCTCTCTTTCCTGATCTGGAACCTCATTAAACATCCACAACTCAGATCCAGGCGCAAGCAGAGCTTCTAGCACCTATAGGAATAGGAAAGTATATAATCCACAAAATAGTATATCTACAATCAACGTATTTAGTGCTGTAGTTCATATTTTATATAACATGCACCTTGATCATATCATCAATGTCACGGCGCCAACCACAAAATAGTATTTTCTCTGGATATTTTGGAGGATTCTGCATTTTTGGAAAATGACACATCCGCACCTACAATGTGAACACATCTCTATGTACATGATGAACTGATATAACTATACTATGAAATCATGTTAGCTTGACAGGATACCTATTGTCAATGGCAAAGTAGATTCAGGATGTCCAACAATTGTATGCATATATTTACATAGGAGGAAGGAAGCAAACCTCAGGAAGTGAACCAGGAGCATAAGTGTCATCATCCTCGGCTATAACAAGTATTTCATCTCCTTCCTCCAGAACATAGTTATCACTCGGATTCAAAACTATCTTCCCATCCACTGCAACTTTCACTCCGCAGGGAATAGCATTTGGAAATGAAAGGAGGACATCTTCAAAACGGCGACCATCAAGCTGAGGCCACTTCTTTATGTAGAATTCGGCATTCTCAAAGCCCAATATATCCTCCCATATCTGACAACGGTAATATAAGAAGAGTTAAAGATGGAGTTGCCTCATCTAGTTTGCTTGAGAGACTAACCTGCGCAAGACCAGGTTGAAGAGCGCATTGTATCATTAAGCGTCCAATCACATCATGAGCTACAACTGTTTCAATGCGCTCCCCACCAACAAGCTTTACCAATGGCTCGTTGTCAAGATCACACATTTCAACCACAACATGCCCTTTCAAACCCTCCTTCACTCCCGTTAGACTGAGAACCACCCTTAACGCACGTGCATCGCTCTGTTTAAGTTATACTAAAGCGATTAATATTTCACAAAATTACCATAGTGATGGAGAGAGCAAGAAACAACCTGATCAGCGTTTTCATCAGATCCAAGCACAATGATAGCACGCGCATTTGAAACTGAAACCTGTCAAACATTTCACTGTCAGATGTTTCACCACCAAGAAAGACTTGTTGCAGTTTAAGCTTTAGAAACTTGACCTTCTTTAAATCAGCGAGTATAAGTGCACTACCACTTCTACATATAACTGATGTTCCCATCAAATCAAATTCGAATTTGGCAATATCAGTCTCCATCTCTTCCTTGTCTCTTTCCGCTAGCACCACCACCACACCTCCACCTATGCTTTTATTTGCTATTGCCAGCTGCTTCAAAAGGGAACCCTACACATAAATACATGATGATTTTCTCTGTTTCTAGGCTTATTTTATTTTATTTTATTGCCAACGTTACACAAAAAGCACAAATTACCAATTTGTCACTCCATCCAAGTATTAGTATATGATTGCTTTCAAGGACTTCGCTTTTCCCTTTCCTCAGAGAATCCACCATCTTCGAGATAGCATCTGAAATGAGTCCAAGCATTGTAGCGAATATCAGCATGCCTCCTGCGCTTATAGCCACTGAAACTATCCTCGGTCCGACGCCTATCCTATCAGCGTGGTTCCCCGAATCCGCCACAAAAGTCCACGAAAGCCAAAGGGCTTCATCGACCCCACAATCGCTGACTGCATACAAGGCTAAGCCACCGTATACTATAAGAACTACTGTTGCGAAGAGAAGGGCGAGTAGCTTAGCATATGGATATACTGAAAAACACACATCCAATGAATAAGCTATTCTTTTCTTCAAGGGAACCTCTTCTTCTTTCTTCTTCTTCTTGTTTGTTCGTTTCAGTAGATTCTTGACGTATGAGAGATCGTCAAGATACATGTACAACAAAATGGGTAAGGCTATAGTCATAATCACACTGTATAAAACAGCAGCTCTATTATTAACATCTTCCAGCTGTAGATTTTCGTTGTTGCTACTGCTTCTGCTACATCTTGTTAAAAGGATGGAGTTCTCTGCCTGTAACAAGAAGGCAGAAGTTGGGAGAACACCAATTTAAATAAAAAAAAAAAAAAAAAACTTTTCTCTCTCTTGTAAACTTAATACAGAAACAAAAGTCTGAGGTTTTTATCAAACATAGTGTCCAGTTCCGACCAGAATAACAAGAAAAGGAAAGAAACATACCTCTAGTTTTGCAACTTTAGCTCTAAGAAACATCACGTAAAGAAAAGAAAATGAACAAATCAATTTGAGCTGCAACAAGAGTTAAAAAAAAACATTAGAAAACGCCAAACAATTCACTATGCAGGCTTTGCTTGAACAGAGAAAAAAAAATAACATACCCAATGAGTAAGAGAAAAATGAGTCCACAGCTTAGTGATCCTTTGACTCGGTGATTGAGTCGCCAAAACTTGACTCGGCGCCGATTCAGAGTTTAGCACCGCCACCGCGGAGTTAGTGGTATCACTGTCGCAGCTGCCACCGTCACCGTCCCGTCGAAGATCAGAGGCGGAGTCGTATCTGTAAGTCGGAATGAGAGGAGTTGTAAATCTTCGGTATGATCCCGTCGGTAACGTTTTGGATCTCCGGAACAGAGACGACTTCTCCGAGCTTCTAGAGCTATGATTCGGCATCGCTTGAGATATAGAAACTAAGAAAAGTGATCACTGACAATGAATCAAGGTCGCCATGGAAGAGATCTGGAGAGAGCTTCTTCAGTGTAATTTTCTTTTGTCTTTCCACTATTTGTCAACAGTTTTTTTAAATAAATTAATGAAAAAAGCTAAATGGAGGGAGAAGGCCTTTGATACCCAATGTAGAATAAAAATCTTCGGTTTAAATTCCAAACCAAACGTTAAATACGTTCTCTCAAGAAGGCGATTCCCGGTGAATTTATTGCCATTGTTCCCTTTCCTTTTTCTCTTCCTCACTGTGAGTGAAATTCAATTACCGGCCCTTGGCAACGGTATTCTGTTTTTGGGAAGTGCATCCCCAATTTCCTTTTCGCGATTCTCCCCAATCAAACCAAAGGAAAATCTCCCCTTATTTGTCCATCTTTCCTCTTATACCTCTCTTAGCAATCAAGAATTTCCAAATCTGAATGAATTCCCTAAAGATTGTGGCAGAATATAGCGTAATCAATGGGAGTTTCTCCATAATCACTCTTGACCTCCTTCCGAAGAATCTTCCCCCTCGCCGTAACCTTGTCTACTGCTTCAGCACCACCGCGGAGAATATGGCCGATTTTCTTCACAAAGCCATTGGAGCATTGTCTCTTGAAGATGAGGAACCTCTAGTCCTCCCTGATAGCCCCAGTACAGAGTCTTTGATGAGAATGAAAAAAAGCTTACTGGGTCGTCTTCTCAATCCGGAGTGTCAATCAATGGAAAGAATGATTGACTACATGCCAACGGCTTGGCGTGTGTAAGGGAGAGTTCGTGGAATTGCGCTGTCTCGAGACAGATTTCAATTTGTTTTCCAGCGCGAAGAGGATCTAGCGACGGTCCTGAAGGACCGCCCATGGTCGTATAACCACTGGGCAATGGTTATAGAACGGTGGTCTTCCTTCCCCCCGGAGAACTTTCTCCAGAATATGAGCCTTTGGATTCGGATCAGACATATTCCAGCTGATTTCTTCACTGTTAAAACAATGTTTAGACTGGCTTCGGAAATTGGAGAAGTGGAGGAGATTGCCTATGACCCTGAGGTATCTCATACGAAGGACTACATCAGAGCGCAAGGGATATTTGATACCACTAAGCCACTGAAAGCAACACGGAAGCTGAGCACACCTGGAAAGGTGGTCACTATTGAGTTTGAATACGAGAAGATACACAAAAGATGCTTTCATTGCCTGCGTCTAACACATGAAAAGATCCGATGTCCTATGCTGAGGAAAGGTGCTCAGACTGAACGGAGAGTGCTCCCTGATCCTGTAGAGGAAGTGGCGATAGCCCAGAGCAAGCGTAATGCGACACGTCCAGTTGAGATCTTGGAGGGGCCACCTGGTTTTCCACCCTTGTTCCCGGAGCTATCTAAACAAGACTTGAAAATGGCTATGCAGTACATCTCAAACTCTGATCCAACAGAGAGAATGGCCAGGATTGAAAGGGTTCGGCAAGGAATTGAAGACAACAAAACAGAGGCCTCAGTGCGACTTACAAGAATCTCGGGTGATTTGGATAAAGGAAAAGGCCATGTTTTTAGTTACACGGAACCATCTTTCTCTCAGCTGCTGCAACGACAGACTGACAATGCCCTGATGATCTCTGGCATACCAACAACCTCTCGTGGAGAAGAACAAGAGACATCATCTTCATACTCTTCGGCTCTATCTGCTCCAACCTTGACTTCGACGGGTTTTCAGCTTGGCCCCTCGCTGGAGGGGCGAGCCTCCGGAAGCCTGAGTCAGAAAAAAACAATGCGCCGACGGCCCACCTCCTGGAAAAGGAAAGTGACTCCGAAAGCCAGTGCTGCAACAGAGGACCAAGTGGGCACATCTCACGCATCTTCTCAACGCAACACGAAAAGGAAATCTACTTCTCCTTTGCTCGCTTCAGACAATAAAAACCTGAAAACATCAGAACCTACGGTGGCTTCCAGTGTGAAGCCGCTGCTGCCCCAATGAGTGTTTGGTGCTGGAACTGTCAAGGTGCAGGAAGCACTGAGACAGTTCAGATCATTCGGGAAGTTCGTCACAAGTTCTTCCCGGATATTATGTTCTTGATGGAAACAAAGCAGAAGTTTGGGTACATTTCGGATTTACAAAAAAGTTTGGGTTATGATGGTATCTACACGGTTGAGCCTCTCGGTCTTAGTGGTGGCTTGGCAGTGTTTTGGAAAAGTAGTTATGGAGTTGAGATTCTCTCAGGTGATAAGAGGATTATTGATTTAAAGGTGTCAGTTCGATCAATGTCTTTCTTTCTTTCGTGTGTTTATGGAGACCCAGTAAGAGAAAGACGTCAAGAGGTTTGGGATCGATTGGTGGAGATTGGGCTGAGCAGGAATGAGCCTTGGTTGCTGGTAGGTGATTTTAATGAATTAATGTCAAATGAGGACAAACTGGGTGGTGCTGTGAGAGAAGAATCCAGTTTTTGGGGCTTCAGGGACATGGCCAGGAGCTGTAAGATTAGAGAACTGCGGAGTTCGGGTAATGTTCTGTCGTGGGGAGGCTGGAGAGAGATGGTTTGGGTCCAGTGCCGCCTCGATAGGTGCTTTGGCAACGATGAATGGTTTAACTTGTTTCCAAGATCGAGCGTGGAGTATGGAGATATGTGGGGCTCTGATCATAGACGTATACTGATTGGTTTCGTTCTGGAACAACGAGAACTAAAACGAGGGAGATTTTACTTGGATAACCGCCTGCTTCACCGTCAAGGTTTTGAAGAAGTTGTTGCTCAGGGATGGGGGGACTCTGGGGATCCGGTGTGTATCATGGATCGCATTTCTAAGGTGCGCAGAGGTATCTCCAGGTGGAAAAAATCTTGTGATCTTAATTCCCATGAGCGTATCTTGAGGCTCAAGGCAGCTCTGGAGAAGGAAGTCTCCAAACTATATCCGATTCGAGCGGTGCTGAAACGGATCAAGAAACAACTAGCTGAAGCCTATATGGAGGAGGAGAGGTTTTGGAGACAAAAGTGCAGAGAAGAATGGCTTAGGGAAGGGGATCGCAACACCAAGTACTTCCACAATGTAGTTAAAGGGAAGAAGGTCCAGAATCGACTTCTTATGATGTTTGACGAGTTTGGTAATGAGCATTTCTCTGAAGGTTCTAAAGGAAACATAGCGGCTGAGTATTTCAGAGAGCTGTTCCTAAGCACCAACCCTTATAATCTGAAGACACTGTTTGATGGTTTCCAGAGTCGGATTACAGAAGAAATGAACTCACGACTGATTGCTCCAGTTTCTTCTGAGGAAATTAAAAAGGCAGCTATGAGTATTGATGGAGGTAGTGCACCGGGGGAGGACGGTCTGAATGGAAATTTCTACCACAAATATTGACATATAGTTGGACCTGCAGTAATTAGAGAGGTTCAGAGCTTCTTTGCTACGGCTGTGATCCCCGAAGGATGGAACCACACACAGTTGAGCCTCATCCCAAAAGTATTGAACGCAAACCGGATGCAGGACCTCAGACCTATCAGTCTTTGCTCTGTGCAGTATAAGATCATCTCCAATGTTCTATGTAATAGACTGAAGGTCATCCTACCAGAGGTGGTTTCTGAAACTCAAGGTGCTTTCGTCTCAGGTCGGTTAATCTCTGACAACATCATTATCGCCCATGAAATGGTTCATGCCCTGAGAACTAAAGATGGCGTTTCTGAGGAATACATGGTGATCAAAACAGATATGTCGAAGGCATATGATCGAGTGGAATGGTGTTTCCTTGAGACATTTTTAGAGCGTATGGGGTTTGCACGGGAGTGGGTTCGCTGGATCATGGCATGCGTTAGTACGGCTTCATACTCAGTACTGTTAAATGGGGCTTCTCACGGTTTCATCAAACCAGAAAGGGGTCTCCGTCAGGGTGACCCTCTCTCTCCTTTCCTCTTCATCCTATGTGCGGAGGCGCTAGTTAACGGCTTAAACATGTCAGCGGAATTGGGTAAGCTCCATGGTATCAAACTAGGAGCTTCGGGTCCTGCTGTGCATCACCTTCTGTTTGCCGATGACAGTCTCTTGATGTGTAAGGCGAATGCACTGGAGGCAGAAGAGATTATGATGTGCCTGAAGAGATATGGTGATGCCTCAGGGCAGTTGATTAATCCTCTCAAGTCCTCTGTGATTTTTGGCTCTAAAGTCCCTGCTGATGTCAAGACTGAAGTTCAAGGGATCCTTGATATTGATAAGAAAGGAGGAGAAGGAACTTATTTGGGATTGCCGGAGTGCTTTAGTGGCTCGAAGAGACAACTGCTCAGCTTCATTCGAAGCAAACTCCATGGAAGGTTGAATGGTTGGTTCGCAAAAGCGCTATCTCAGGGGGGAAAGGAGATCTTACTCAAGTCAGTTTGTCTCTCTCTACCCATCTATGCTATGTCCTGCTTCCACCTCCCCAAAGATACATGTGCCCGCCTTGTCAGTGCAATGACTGAGTTCTGGTGGAGCAGTGGTTCTAATAAGAGAAAAATCGCTTGGGTCTCATGGCAAAAGGTGTGTAAATCCAAGAATGAAGGTGGTTTGGGCTTCAAGGATCTAGAGATGTTCAATCAGTCTCTACTAGGAAAACAAGCTTACCGTATTTGGAGCAGCCCAGATTCGCTTGTCGCTCGTGTCCTCAAGCACCGTTATTTCAAGAACTGTTCTTTCATGGAGAGTAACTTGGGATCACGGCCTTCTTTTGCATGGAGGAGCATCTTACATGGACGAGAAGTGCTCAAACAAGGGCTGGTTCAGTCCATTGGTGATGGCTCAAGCACAAACGTCTGGTGGGACAAGTGGATCATTGACAAAATCCCTTGCTGCCCAAATTATAGAGAGAACTCAGTGGTTGATCTTACTCTGAAGGTGGAAGATCTTTTTGATCATCACACTGGCACATGGAATGAGAATCTGTTGCGTCAAACTTTCAGTCCTACTGATGTTGAGATTATTCTCAAAACAAGGCAATCCCCCAACAGGCCAGACAAGCTTATATGGGCATATACTAAAGATGG
>NC_027749.1:14370172-14438683 GCF_000695525.1 Brassica oleracea var. oleracea | reverse complement strand
AAACATGGAAACCCCCCAACAGGCCAGACAAGCTTATATGGGCATATACTAAAGATGGAAAGTACACGTCAAAGAGTGGGTATAAATTCTTGGAGATTGCAGCGGCCAGTCTTAACTTTACTGAGCCTGCAGTGTCTGCCCTGGAAAAGAAGCTATGGTCAGAGCTATGGAAAACCAAAACCTCTCCCAAGCTGAGACATTTCTTATGGAAAATCCTTTATGGTGCTTTGGCTGTCCGTGCTCGACTGCGGATTTCATCCTACCATGAGTGATTAATTGTCTGAAGGGGAAATCGATTATATGTCACGTGTTCCTTATGCTAGTGCTGTAGGAAGTTTGATGTATACTATGGTTTGTACAAGACCAGATCTTGCACACGCAGTCAGTGTTGTGAGTAGGTTCATGGTTCAGCCACGAAAGGAGCACTGGATCGCTGTGAAGAGGATTTTCCGGTACCTTAAGGGTACACAGTCGGCGTGCTTTCACCAGACTGACATCGCCTCTCCATTCAGAGCTCCAAGCCCTTTTATGGTCAGTGGAATCGATGGCAAGTCATCACTTCCATCAAGTGATTCTGGAAACCTCCTCGCTAGACCTTCGCATGGCCCTTCTACGACCAGAACTCTTTCCACAATTCCGTCTCTTAATCTCTACTATTAACGAGCGCCTGCGGCTTCTTACGGAATGGAGAGTAGACTATGTTAACGTTTCAAGAAATATGGCGGCTATGTCGAACGCTACCAGTGTCACTTCTGATCACAGGTCTCAGTCCTACGTAGCATCAGGGGGTCCCCTTTGGCTAAACAATCTTCTTCTCAAGGAAGCTGAGGCTACGACCTTGGAAATCACAACCAGGACTCTTACTGATTGAGGAATGCTATTGTTTGGACCCGTGTCCTCTGGTCCTGCTGTACTACTATCCCCACACTCAGAATCTGAGTTTCCTTGCTGTTATACTGCCTACTGGTGGTTTTATATTTTGCTCTGTTTTTTACCTTGAATTTCCTTTTATTCCCTCTCCTTTTGGGATGCTTTGGTTCTTTGAGACTTTGTGAACGTCTGTTACTTGGGTCACCTTTATTTGGGGATGAGCTAGTCTTTCCATACATGAATGCAATCCAGTGTTAAAAAAAAAAAACTTACTATAATAACATTTGTTTTACTCTATAAACAACAACCAGTTTCATTCTATCAAAATAAATTTATTCCTACAATAGTCAAAGGCGAATTGATTATATAGTCAATAATTTCCCATTTCAAGGAATAATAGTATGAGGACTCGCAAGATGAACATTTGTAATATTCCAAAGATTGATCGACCCTAAGAAATTATACAATTTAGACTGATCAGTTTTTACAATGTTAGTTATAAGATTATTTAGAATATTATGCTAGCGCTTGACGAAGATTATACCCAACTTCATATCTGAAATTTAGTAGGCCTTTATGATGAGAGATAGTTTATAGATAAAATTTTGATAGCTCAAATCCAAATGGACGTCATAAGCGAATGATGATAAAAACAAACATGAGCAAAACATGATGGAGTGGGATTTCATTGAGGCAATAATGGAGAAGATGGGATTTTCACATATGTGGATCGATTATGAGATGTATTAAGTCTATTAAGTACCAGTGGCGGGATCTAGGAATTTTTTTTTTCGGGGACATAAAATAAATAAACAGGAAGTAAATAGCATAGGAGGGGATGTGAACCATGGTCTATGGGGACAATCAAATGACTGAAACCATCTATACTATAGAAAGCTTGTAAATTTTTATGCAAATATATTTATTTCTAGATTTTTGTGGGGGCAGCTGCCTCCTCCTTGCACAAAGTAAGTTCGCCACTGTTAAGTACCATGTGCTTTTAAACGGCGATCCAAAAGGAATATTACGCCAAAGCGAGGATTAAGTCAAAGAGATCTTTTGTCTCATTTTATCTTTATCTAATGCATGGAAGCTCTAGTTAGCTTTCTAAATCATGTAGAAGTTCACGGTAAGATAATGGGGATGCAATATGCATACAGTAGTCCTCTAATGTCTTGCCTAAGTTTTGCAGATGATAACTTTTTTTTGGTAAGGAGGAGCCCCGTAAATGTGACGAAGTTATGTTTTTTTTCCAAACTAATGAAAAAGCATCGGGACAATGAATAAATTTTGATAAATCATCTTTGCTTTTTGGCAAACGATTTCATGGGACAACAAAGGAGTCGATTAAAACTGTTTTGGGTATTCAAAGTGAGGGAGGTATGGGCAATTATCTTGGCATACTGAGGATATACGCGGATCAAACTGCGAGCTCGTTGCGTTCATGAAGGAAAGATTACCAAATAGAGTGAGTGGGTCATCAACATGATGGTTGTCTAAAGGTGGAAAGGAGGTCATGGTAAAATTGATTGCGTTGGCTTTACCCATTCATGTTATGTCCAATTTTTGTTTTCTTTGAAGATTTACGATAAATTACCTAGTGTCCTTGCATGCTTCTGGTAGAGTTAAAACCCTCCAAAGAGAAAGATTAATTGGATGAAATGGGAGAATATGTGTCCCAGCAAATATCACTACAAAAATGGTTTTTCTTAAGAAAAACACTAGTATATGCTATAGATAGCTTTATTAAAACCGATATGTCTGCCCAAGTTATAATAGGTTTTCTCTATAGAATAGCAGTTAAATGCTATTGTCTTCGAATCATATGATATGCACTTATTATAGTTTACTAGGTGGAAATTATAATTAAAAATTAAATCAAAATTTATTTATAATTGACAAAAAAAAAATTTATGAATTAAAATCGGTTTACAAATAATTTTTGATTTATAAATTAAATCGGTTTACAGATAAACCTGGTTTAGAAACTAAATCTAAAAATTCACAAAAAAAAAATTAACCCTAACTCCTCCGCCTCCACCGCCGCATAGCCGCCACCATCTCAGTCTTCGTCGAAGTCTGAGAAGCTGCTCTGTTGTTTCTTATTCAACTGCCTCTTCTCTCTGTCTCCGTCTGTTCATCTTTTTCATCTTGTCTCCTCTTTTTTGTACGGAGATGAAGAAATTGCTCTGTGCTATGAATCTGTCACCACCTCCGGTTTATCAAGCCCAGATTCGTGACGCCACCACCTCCGGTTCATCATGTTCGTCATACAACCGATTCATTGCTTATTGTTTGTCGTGTGAGGAGTTGAGTTTTCTTCGTAAAGAACTAGGTTCTCGGCTTTGATTTGTGAAAGTTTTCTCTCACTTTGTTCCAACAGTGTGGAGTGCTCGTTTATCGTGTTCTTCGAGACTTGAACTTCCGAGAGAAGTTCAGGATTGTCTGTAGAGGTGATATTTTCCCGAGCTATGTGCAACTCGGTGACTTGACTTGACTTTACACGGTTTCGATCTTGGCCCGCAACTCAATTTTGGCCGGGGTGGCTAGAGACTGCTCATTATTCTCACTATCCGTCATCGTCACATAGTCTAGATTACCCCATTTCGGGTAAATTCATGTAGGTACGTTGATGGAACATAAACGTTGAGTAAACAGGGAAGAGATCAAAAGTTTTGTATTATTGATCTTTAAAGCCTGACTACAATGTTTGGTATATGAACCCTAGTTCTAGCCGTCTAACTTTAGTATTTATGTATTGAATAGTCAAACCCTCTTTCTAGGGCATGGGTCCTCTTTATATAGATTGTTCATAGTTGGTAATTAGGTTAGAGACTTTCATATTCAAAAATATGAAAGAATTACCTTTCGTAGAAATCTTCTATTTTACATAGAGGTAGAGATGGAGCCGGGTTTGAGCCAAAATTTCTCTAGGCAGAAATATGAAAGTCGACGTCCTGATTGGAAGGAGGAGCAATATCTTCCTAAATTATTTATTCCCAAAAGTTTCAATTGCCTTTTCTGATCCTGAAGAGACCGACACGCAAAAAACACCAATGGAAAAGCTGAAACCAAAGCTCTGAAAAGAGCCAGAGAGAGCATCTCTTTTATAGAAAAAAGGTATGGTGGTGACTGGTGAATAAGTCAACTCCTTAGTGAACGAGAATGATAGAAATAGACACATAGGCCGTATTCGTTTACATGTCGCGCGATCTGCGACCTGCGACATGCGACCTGCGACTGATCGCAGGTCGCAGGTTGTTGTTCGTTTTGCTGTCGCGTAACATGCGACCTGTGATTGGTCGCAAGTCGCAAGTCGCAGGTTGTTGTTCGTTTTGATGTCGCGCGACTGATCGCGCTACCAGTCGCGGGTTCCCATTTAAGTCGCCCGAAAAAACAGCGACTAAAAATTAAAAAAATTTTGATCGCGCGACTGGTCGCAAGTCGCAGATCGCAGGTCGCGCGACACGTAAACGAACGTAATCTTAGTCGCATGTCGCATATCGCGCGACACGTAAACAAACATGGCCATAGATAATCCCAGTGAACTTACCAGTAAATCCTTCATAAAATAGCAATATCAAACTGGTTGAATAAAAAATTATATGTAGCCTAAGAAATCACATAGTTCTTTTAAATTACAAAGCTACATAATTTGAAAGCGTTTCCTACATTTTTCCTTGAATTTAATAACAGCACCATTAAATCATATAATTAGATTACAAAAGCTATCACTAAAAAAATAAGATACTTCACTAAAATATTTTCACTCATTGTCACTAAACATAGGTCAGTCCAATAAAAATAGTATTGTATATTATTATAGTAATAGTAAATTTAATTATTTACATGAATAATTATATTACCAAAATTACATGAATAATATATTACCAAAATTAATTCATGAATTATATCACTTATATAAAATTATAAACCAAATACTTTAGATCATATTAGTATTTCAACTTAATAATGTAAATTATTTCTCTTATAAATTTAGCTACAACTTTATTAGAAAAATGAAATCACATTGAAAAGAGGGGAAATTGCCAAAAAATGACTCAAAACTTGATTTTGAATACAAAAGTGTACCCCAAATTCAATCAAATGCAAAAGTGACTCAAAACGCTAGTGAAATTACAACAACTTCCTTATGACTAAACAAAAAATATGTATTGAATTTTACCATTATAACCCTCTGCACGAAAAGACTTCTTTGTAAGTCTTCTCGTTCAATAGATCTTAAAAATAATTTAAAATTTATATAAATATTATGATGGGAAAAAAATTGAAATTATGTAATAATAAACATTTCTAAATGATGTAAATTTACTTTTACTAAAACTAAATTATTTTCAACATAGATGAGTGAAAGTAGATTAACTCATGATAGTCATTTGTTTAGGGTTTGGAAACATATGTTATAATATTGTTGGTATATTTAGAGTTAGATTTTGAAATCTTATCTTTTATTTTTTTTTTTTAAACAGTTTGATTTATGTGTTTAGTGACTATCTAATAACTTGATTTAAACACTTTCTAAGTATCTTAAAAGTTTAAGGAAATGTGTTTTTGTTTAGTATTTGATTATAGGGTCTGGAAGACTCGCAGAAAACTTCCCAAGAAGTTTTCTCACATATCTCACCTAAATTTTAGTAGAATTTAGGGTTCCCGCCTAAATGTTAGAAGAATTTAGGTTTCCCGCCTAAATTGAAGTCTTCCAGAAGTCTTCTATAAGTCTTCTACGGGAAGTCTTCTCATGTATTAGATCTTAAAAGTAATTAATAAATTTTATAAAAAATATTTTGAAAGAGAAAAATCAAAATCATTTATTAATAAATATTCCTATGATGGAAATTTAGTTTTACTAAAATTAAATTATTTTTAACATAGATGAATGAATGTAGATTGAGTCATGATAGCCTTCGGTTTAGGATTTGGTAACATATGTTGTAGTATTGTTGGTATTTTTAGGGTTAGATTTTGAAAAATTATCTTTTTAATTTTTTTTTAGTTTGACATATATGTGTTTAGTCACTATCTAATTACTTGATTTAAACATTTTTCTAAGTTTCTTTTAAGTTTAGGGAAGTGTTTTTGCTTAGTTATTTGATTATAGGGTCTGGAAGACTCCGAGAAGACTTTGGTTTAGGGTTTAGTAACATATGTTATAGTATTGTTTGCATTTAGGGTTTGATTTTAGAATGTTAACTTTAAAAAAGAAAAAAAAAATTGACCTACATGTGTTTAGTTTTGTGTATATTAAACGCTTTACAAGTTATATTAAGTTTAATGAATTGTTTTTTTGATATTTAGTTAGTTATTTGATTAGGTTTATGGTTTGAAAAACTTCAAGAAGACTTCTTCTGACATATTGCCGCCTAAATTTTAGTAAAATTTAGGTTTCCCGTTTAAAGCAAAGTCTTCCAAAAGTCTTCTCATGTATTTGATTTTAGGGTCTAGAAGACTTCTCTCTTAGAAGACTTCCCAAGAAATCTTATGTATCGAAAATATTTAACCTATCTGGAATTTTTGTCTTCATATATAAAAAAAATTACACATTCTCTTTCTTCCTTTCAAATGGCTGCAACAAAAATTTAATGTTTCTCACTCTAAAAATCTCCAACATATCTCTAATCTCTTTGAACATCAAAAGACCAAACTTTAAATCTATTTCTTATGTTTTCTCACTAATTTATCTTATTTTTGCAGATTTTTCATTACATGTTTCTCATCTTTCACTCCTTCAAAGGTAGATCTATAAATTTTGGATATGTATTATTGTGTGTTTTATATATTAGATTCTAAAATGCTATAGATTCAACTTAATGTAACTGTTTCGTTTATTATTTAAACATAAAATTATATTTTTGAAGTTTTTCTCTGTTTTAAAGTCATTTGAATGTTTTTGAATTTGCATGTTTTTCAGATCTGAGACAGACTTTGAAAGACTTCTCAGAAGACTCTCGGAAGGCTTCTCGAAAGACTTTAGGAAAGTCTTCTACTGAATTTTATGCTAGAAGACTTCCCACGAAGTCTTCCGAAATCTTCTGCCCAAAGTGGTACAAATTTTGGATATGTATTTTGTGTGTGTTTATATACTAGATTCTAAAAAGTTATAGATTCAACCTAATTTGATTGTTTTGTTTATTATTTAAGCATATAAACTTTATTTTTGAAGCTTTCTCTGTTTTGAAGCCATTTGAATCTTTTTGAATATGCAGATTTTTCAGATCTGAATCTGACTTTGGAAAACTTCTCAGAAAACTCTTGGAAGACTCTCAGAAGACTTCTTAGGAAATCTTCTAATGGATTTTATGCTATAAGACTTCCCACGAAGTCTTCAGGAAGTCTTCTGAAGTCTCTGCCCAAAGTGATACAAATTTTGGATATATATTTTGTGTGTTTTATATATTAGATTCTAAAAAGTTATAGATTCTACCTAATGTGATTGTTTTGTCTATTATTTAAGCATAAAAATTTTATTTTTGAAGTTTTCTCTGTTTTGAAGCCATTTGAATGCTATTGAATATGCATATTTTTTCAGATCTGAGACAGACTTAGGAAGAATTCTCAGAAGGCTCTTGGAAAACTCTCAGAAGACTCTTGGAAGACTTCTTGGGAAGACTTCTAATGTATTTAATGCTAGAAGACTTCCCGCGAAGTCTTGGGAAGTCTTCCGAAGTCTTCTGCCCAAGGTGGTACAAAGGAATGATGTCAAATGGAGTCAAGCTTATCTTTGTTGAGGAACGATATCTAGCTCCATGTATAATACTTTTGTTTATGGCCTGTTTTATGACTTGTATGTGTATTATTTTAGTTGTGAATTCTTTTGTAAACTCGAAGAGATGTTAATCAAAAGAATTTGGTATATATGTTCATATTTTTCCCAAAGTACTTGACATTATTGAAGTTATTGATACATCATGCCAAGAATTTTCTTAAAGCATTCTACCCACTCATAAGAAAACACAAGAACACAAAAATTTAGTCAAACTTACTAAAACTAAGAGAGAAGACTTCACAAGAAAACTTAGTCAAATTCCCAAAAGATCAAACTTGTATTTTAAGTGAAAGTTGAAATTTTAAATCTCATGTAAGTTAAAAATTATACATTATAATCTAAAAAGATACATTAAACCATATGACTTGATATTCTTGAAGTTACTTAACATTTTTAAAAGTTAAAAACATACCTTGAAGTTACTTAACACTCTTGAAAATCTAACATAGAATACTTCTCCAGAAGTATTCTATAAGTCTTCTCGGATTAGATATAAACATTAGTAAACATAAATATTTGAAATCTCATAATTATCGCCAAATAAGTTATGAATTTCATCCAGGAGCCCCAATATAGAGTAATACACATGAATTAATAAGAAAATATTAAAAAGTCATTTTAATTGTAGAGAAAATGAAAGTTTATTAAACATTGACGTAGAAGACTTCTACAGAAGTTTTCTTAAGAAGTCTTCTATTTAGGTCATTTTTGCAATTGCAAATTTACGAAGGAAGATTTCGTAAGAAGTCTATTCTACAAAAGACATCTTGAGAAATCTTCCTTTGTAAATATTTGCTTAATTTTGAATTTGAAATTTTTTCGAAAATGCCAGAGAAGACTTCTCGAGAAGTCTTCTCGGATAAACATGTTAGTTTTGCAATTGACTGAAGTTTGTCAGAAACCTGACTTTTTATAGAAGTCTTCTCAGTGTCGCAAGAAGTCTACATGTAATACTTTTGCAATTTACTATATTTGATTTTTCCAAAGAAGACTTCTCTAGAAGTTTTCCGTCCGAAGATTTCTATAGAAGTCTTCTCTCGTAACCAAAGGTTTGACCAAAACCCGGAATAAATTTTGAGAAGACTTCTAAAGAAGTCTTCTTCCAGAAGTAACCCACGCAGACTTCTTGCGACAGTGAGAAGACTTCGGAAAAACTTTCAGAAGACTTCTATAGAAGTTTTTTCCGATAATACTTCCCGAGAAGTCTTCTATAAAAAGTCAAATTTCTGACAAACTTCAGTCAATTGCAAAACTAACATATTTATCCGAGAAGAATTCTCGAAAAGTCTTCTCTGGGATTTTTGTTTTTTTTCTTAATATAGGAAAGTTAGAAGACTTCCTTGATGGAGAACACATATAGCAAAGTCTTCTAAAAGTCTTCGCGAACATATCTGAGAAAAAAAATGATTTCATACCTTGAGCATATGAGATTACTTGTTTTGATTCTCCAAGTACCTAAAACTTCACTACAAAAGCTACCAAGTCGTTAATGACCACGAATCATGAGCTTCAATGTCTCTATGAACCTTACAAAGCTTGAAATCAAAATCTTAGTTTTTTGGATGAATTTGAAGAGAGAGTGAAAGAGATGTGATTTGTGTGCATAATTAGTGAAATATGAAGAGTAAAAATCGAAACTTTGGTGCATTAAAAGCTTTAAATTGGTTGTTCATGGTGGTTAGTGTACCGATGGTAATACATATATTGTAAATACTTGGTGAAGATGAGGATGATAAGGTAAAAGAATTATTTGCAAAAAAAAAAAGAAAAAATATAATGGCATTTTCATGAATACTCAAACTTCTAGGGTGAATAGGCAAAAAAAAAATTTCAAAAAAAAACATGGATTATTTTTGTGTTTGACTAGAAATTTTAGGTCATATTTGAAAAAGGCCATTGAATTCAAGAAGGAAGCAAATTATAAACTAGTCTTCTTCTTTTAAAATTTCTACACATCTAACATATTGATTTTTTTTTAAGAAAACATTAAAAAAAATTGAAAAGTTACATAATTAGGTACAAACCAAATGCTTAATTTTTTTAAAAAATTAACAAAATATATTCTTATAAACATACATAAATATAAGAAAAAAAAAATCAAGGCATATTAACTTATTTTTTATTAAAAATATTGTAAATCTATTATATATTGGCAATTTAAATCTTTTAAAAATAAATTAAGTTATTAATATATATCCGCACTACGTGCAGACCGAGATCCTAGTATCTTTTGAAAGATTCATAGAAACCAATGTAGTTGGAATATAAAGAGTATATTGTAGGTGATTTGGCCGTTAAATAGAGAATTGATCGGAATCGGAAATTAAATAATGCAGATGATTAATAATGAACCAGAAACTCAAATATCATCCTTTGGCTTGTTTAGGGGGCCATTATCTCAGCTGAACGAAGACAACACAGACACTTGTGCCAGGGAGGCAACACATTCTTCCCAAGTCTTCAAAGGGTAAACCCAGACTAAACCGTTGACTTTGTTTCTATTATTTGTTTATACTAACCCAAAGATATTTTGATCTAAGGATCACCTTAAATCACTATATAAAGACGTAATGTGCTCCACCTTATCAAACATAAAAGTCAGCAAATCAAAGGCATATTCCTCTTCTTCTCATAAGCCTTTTTTTCCACATTCAGATTCAAGAGCCATGGCGATCAAGAAGCTCCTTTTCGCGTCACTTCTAATATGCTCCATGATCCAATCCAGTCATGGTGCTACCAAAGAGAGACTATTCACTGACCTGGAGAAAGGTTCACTTGAGATCACCGCTACACCCAGCCGAACTGGAGAAGGTGTCGGTAAGTGTATTCTTTTATTGCTATTTCGCTGCTTTAGTGCGGCATATCTTTGGGTGTTCAGTTTTCTTGTTTTGCTCTCATGTCTTACTAGAATTGTAAATAAAAAAAGTTAATGTGTTGAAAACGTTAGGAGACCAAGATTAAGTATTGCTCTCATATTTCTTTTATCCCTATGTCGCGGCTTGATTTATAAACATATTTGTTCTCATATCTTACTAGCGTTACTATTTCAATCAAGGTTAGAGACTGTGAAAACCTTGAATATTTTCAAGAATATTCGATGCACCAGAGGTCCTGAGTCTGAATTTAAGTACTGGTTATGAAAAATATACCAAAACACGTTAATCCTACTTACTTTTGAAAAGTGATACAAAACATATTATTTAACATTATTGTATGGAAAATTGAGTCATTACTGAGATACATCAAGGCTGATCATGTTTGGACGTGGTTTTTAGTTTTGGCTGCTGGAATTGATAAGTTGAGCATTACATGGAAAGTAAGCTCGACGGCTACAAAGGAGCCTGAATTTAAGACAATTAAAGTAAAGCTATGCTACGCTCCGGTCAGCCAAGTGGACCGACCATGGCGCAAGACCCATAATGAGCTCTTCAAGGACAAGAGCTGCCCACACAAGATCTCTTCATTTTCCTATGACCCCACTGTCAAAACCGCTCAATCATTCGACTATACCCTCGAGCGCGACATCCCTACAGGGACCTACTACGTTCGTGCCTACGCAGTTGATGCCATTGACCATGAAGTTGCCTTTGGACAGAGCACAAACGAGGCCAAGACAACCAATCTCTTCAGCGTTCAGGCTATTAGTGGCCGCCACAAATCCTTAGATATTGCCTCTGTCTGTTTCAGCGTCTTCTCCGTCGTGGCTCTGGTCGTCTTCTTTGTGAACGAAAAGAGGAAGGCCAAGATAGAGCAAAGCAAGTGAGTCACGTTAGCGTAATTGTGATATTGAACAAAAAGGCGTTGACTTTAAATTTTCTTTTTCTATCATTGCTTTTGTTTTGTTGCGTACTTTTTTTTTTTTGCTAAAACAAGCTTACTTCTTACTTCTTCTTTCTTTTTTTTCTTTCCTTTGTACCTTTACTTACGTGTTTGCATCGTTATATAAGTCAATTCATATGGGACCAAAAAGAAACTAATCCTACGGTGGTGATGCGTTATGTGTTTCTAAATTCTTATTACAAAAATTGATATAGTCATATAAACTTTGTATTGGAGGAAAGATTTCACCCCATTCTACACCCGGTTCAAAAATCCAACCCAACAACCTAAATACCTTTAAGTATTGCGTAAACTCGTTTGTGTGTGTATGAACTCAGTGAATAACAAGAACTAACTCTTCTTATTAATCTCTTGTGGAAACTCACTCAAAACCACAAGCTCTCAATCACACAACTCACACATTAATCTCTCTCACAACAATGCTTTTATATAAGGCTTTATAGATATCCTAATCCTAATAGGAAATACTTATACTTAGATAACTCTAAATATACTTGGATCCTTATCTCTAAGGATCCTAAACTTCTTATGATTAGGATAGTTTGAGATTCAAGCTTTATTTAAGCTTACTTCAACATTAAGAAAATAAGAAATCTAAAAAGAACAGAAACCCATCTAAACTAAAAAAAGAGCCAATATCAATCTGACCCAATCAACGTGAAACGCAAAGGAGAACGAAGCATCTGGACTTCACTTTCTTCTCTTCCTATACCATGATTCCCAAACGTTCCTAGAGTAATGGTGAAGTCTCCAACTTGGTTCTTCTCTGTGACATCTTGCTTCCAATTCCATCCTTTTTAGGAGGTGTTATTGGTTTATATATTTTGATTGATTTAGAAATCCATATAGTATTTATAAATCCAAGTAAAATATGCAAATCCGGAGATTTTTCCTCGGATTTGAGTCTTTGTATTTTTAACTAAAAAATCCAAACAAATCCATTATAAAATCAAATATATTAGTAAATCTGTACGATTGAATAACACTTGATTTGATACAGAATTTATGAATCATTAAACCAATAACACATGATTTTAATACAGATTTGAAAATCATAGAACCAATAACACTAGATTTAGTTCGGATTTTCAAATCCATTAAAATACAACAACCAATAACCCCTACTAAGTTTCATCGAATATGACATCTCTGCTGACCACTATTTGTTTAGATTGAGGATCAAGCAATCGGTATGCTTTTGATCCTGGTTATGTGCCAAGATGAACCAACAAGCGTGACCTGTCATCCAGTTTCTTCAACAGCTTCGACTCAATCTTCGCGTAACAGATACACCCAAACACGCGTAAGCAATATTTGGTTTCTTCCCTCGGAACGCTTCATAAGGTGTAAGGTCCTTTAATGCTCTTGTAGCTATACGATTCAACAGATAGGTAGAGTGTATGATTCCCTCACCCCACAGGTAGTTTGGAACAGACATGTGTTTCAAACAGCTCCTTGTCATCTCCAACAACGTCCTGTTCCTCCTTTCGACAACGCCATTCTGTTGAGGGCTGTAGGGAGCTGTGAGATGCCTTCTGATGCCTGACTCCTCGCAATATATGTCAAAATCTGAGGACACAAACTCTCCTCCTCTATCCGTTCTAAGAGTCTGTATCCTTGCTTTTGCTTCTTGCTCTACTCGCTCCTTGAAGATTTTAAATTTTCCAAGTGCATCACTCTTCTGTTTGAGTAGTATGGTCCACATGTGTTTCGAGTGATCGTCAATCAAAACAAATATGTATCTGTTTCCAGCACTCGTAGTTGGTGTTATGGGACCGCACAAGTCGCTATGTATAAGCTCAAGCAACTTTTCAGCTCTGTAGGCCGTTGCTTTTGGGAAAGATTGTCTTGCTTGCTTGGCAAGCAAACAAGAGCCGCATACATTCTTCTCGATTTTCATTGTGGGGACACCAACAACGAGCCCTCGTTGAACCATTGAACGCATTGACTCCAAGTTTATGTGCCCTAGCCGCGAATGCCACCTTGTTGATTCACTTGTTTCAGTTGTTAGTAGGCTCATTGTCTCCTTTATCTTCATTCGAACCTTGTATAGTCTATTCTTCGACCTAGCGGCTTTAACAATCAGCTTCCCTTCTCGATCATGCATTATGAGATATTCATCCTTCAACCTTACATCACACCCCGACTCTGTAGCCTGACCTAATGAGATGATGTTACTCCTTAGTTCTGGTATATAGTAGACATCTAGGATCTTTCTTGTCTCTCCGTTACAGTCTAAGAATTCAATGGACCCTTTTTCTTTGATATCAATACGTGAGTCGTCGCCAAACCTGACCTTTCAAGTGACAGTTTCATCGATCGAAGCGAAATATCTCTTATGTCCACTCATGTGATTGCTAGCCCCGTTGTCGAGGTACCAGATGTTGTCTTCCTCATTGCCCGCTTCGTACTTGCTTGGGACCACCTTTTCTTCATTCAAATACACGATCTCATGGAGCATAAGCTCTTCAGCCTCTTGAGTCTCATCCTTTTCTACTTCTTGTGCCTCCTGGAGTTTCAGCTTGAGATCAGAACAGTCTGTCACGTAGTGACCCAACTTGTCACACCGAAAACATGTCACTCGTGATGCATCAAATGGAGTATAGTATCTTCCTCGTCCTCGTCCTCTGTTCTGATATCTTCCTCTGCGGCCTCTGTAACGATTGTCTCCATGGTAACCACCACGATTCGATTGTGATTTGTTGCTTGCATACATCAACTTACCCTGATCATCTTGTTCTTCTTCTTCTTCCTCTGCAACACGCTCTTCATATGCTTTAAGACGTCCCACAATGTCCTCAAAAGTGGTTGTTTTGAGATCCAGTACTTGCTCTAATGCAGCCACTACATGAATGTATTTCTTTCGGGGAAGACACTTAAGAAACTTCTTAACCACCTTAGGTTCTTCAATCTCTTCACCCAAACTAGCCGATTTTGATGATATCTCGGATAGCTTTCCCACAAAATCATCTATCGTCTCGGTGTCTTTCATCTTGAGACGATCAAAGTCAGCCATTAGTGTCTGCAAGCGAGCCTCCTTTACTCTCTCCGCTCTGACGTACCTCGCCTTGATTGCGTCCCATACTTTCTTTGTTGTGCTAAGCTCGCCAACTTGTAGGATAAGTGCCTCGGGGACTGATTGAAACAATAAGGCCTCTCATCGCCCTCGGCTTCAGCTTCCACAATCTCCCAGACCTTGTGTACCCTAAGCAGAATTTTCATTCTCATGGCCCACACAGTGTAATTTGTAGTGTTTAGTATAGGACACTTTATGGAGGATGCTCCCCCTTCTTTCGTCGGTTTCGTTGTTGCCACGGTAAGATCGCTCATATTGATACCGTAGGCTCTAATACCACAATATTGCGTAAAGTCGTTTGTGTGTGAATGAACTCAATGAATAACAAGAACTAACTCTTCTTATTAATCTCTTGTGGAAACTCACTCAAAACCACAAGCTCTCAATCACACAACTCACACATTAATCTCTCTCACAACAATGGCTTTATATAAGGCTTATAGATATCCTAATCCTAATAGGAAATACTTATATTTAGATAACTCTAAATATACTTTGATCCTTATCCCTAAGGATCCTAAACTTCTTAGGATTAGGATAGCTTGAGATTCAAGCTTTTTTCAAGCTTACTTCAACATTAAGAAAATAAGAAATCTAAAAATAACAGAAGCCTATCTGAACTAAAAAAAGAGCCAATATCAATCTGACCCAATCAACGTGAAACGCAAAGGAGAACGAAGCATCTGGACTTCACTTTCTTCTCTTCCTATACCATGATTCCCAAACGTTCCTAGAGTAATGGTGAAGTCTCCAACTTGGTTCTTCTCTGTGACATCTTGCTTCCAAGGGTCCAAGCTTCATATATTAAAAATATACCTTTTTTATACTCAAATACATTTGTACTCAGTTAATTGTATCAAAATCCATTATCAATAAGATATACTTTTTATCTTGAAATCATTGACAAGTACTTGATTTATTCATCACTAGCTAGATATATTAGACAAAACTCTAACCCTAATTTATGAGTGGATCATGTCATCCTTTGGCGCTAGAATATGGGAAGAGGGGTGAGGAGGGGGGGGGGGGGATTAAAGATTAAATAACTCTCTGAAGATTCAGGTGAAAGACACATCCCAATGACATGAGTAAACACATCTGGTCAGCAAGAGCATGAAACCACTCAGGTTCCACTCCGCAGGATGTGCTGCAGTTCAACCCTCCACCACCACCAGCACAAACCACTCAGGTTACAACGTTTTAAGCAACTCAATCTAGGCTGACCAGTATGTGCAAATCAACTCCCTAATTGGCCCGTTGCCATGAAGCCCGCAAGATCCAGTCCTAGGAGTACGAACAAAATCAACGGATAATAATAAATCCTGCAGAAACAACCATGAATCCATTGCATACGATGAAACACAAGGCCCGGAAAATGAGATAGGCATCCTCAACGATAGCCCGAGCTACAATTGAGAATCCTGGACCTACCAGCTCGGCCCCTGAAGCCGATAAGATCATCGAAGAAACACAAAAGACGTCATTCACAGATCACATCGTCACGATCCCATCCCAAACATCAATCTAAAGATCCTTTCATACGATGGGAAAACAGATCCACTCCTCAAATAACAGCTTTCTACATCGCAATCGGACTAACACTCTTCAACAACGGAGAGCAAGATGTCGGATACTACCGATTTTTGTCAAAATATGGCAAGAGCAGCCCTCAACTTGTTCTCTCGACTGGAGGCTAACTTGATCGAGAACTTTAACCAAATATCTAAAATATTCTAAAACATTACTCAGTGTCCATTGAAAATGGTCATTCATTGGAAGGTTTCAGGAAGTCCTCTCCAATATTGTCGTAAACAACGACAAAGCATGGATAACATCATTTAAAAAATCTTAGTGGCAAGAATCATATTCCCGTGAAGACCTCGTACTCGACAAACCTGTCACTCTCAAAGAGGCTCTCCACCGAGCTTCAAGATATATGGATATGGAAGAGGAGAAAAAATCATTCCTTATAAAATGGTCTGACATCAAGACCGAGTGATAAAACCCGCAAAGAAAATGAAGACCAATGAAGAGGATGTGGAGGAGTGAGAGAAGACGGAGGCTCTTCCAAAGATCGAACATGTAAGGTTAGTGAATGAGGAAAGACCAAGAGCAAAAAAAAAATACACTATAAAACTCGATCAAGCAGACGTGATCAAATAGTTGGAACAGAGAAAAAACGTGAAAAATACAACTCCAAAAACTACTATAAATTCCATAAGTCTCATGGACATACTCCTAGAGAATTTTACGGGTTCCGAGCTTACTTGTTCTCAAAATACCTAGAAGAAGGACTATCCCAACATGAAGACTCCCCTCCAAAAAGTCACAACAATACAGAAACCCCAAAACAAGATCGTGAAGGAACTCATACGTCATAAGGCCCCTGACCTCATGTAAGAGAGTTAACATGATATAGAAGGAAACCCTACTGCGACGACTTCATGCGAGTGATCAAAGGATACGGCAGGTGGGTAAATTTGGTAACTACATGATACCGAGAGGTGATAGATGACAATGTGATTCTAAAATTCAAGAACAAGAGTCATAGAACCTGGATTGGCTGCATAACGATGCATTGGTCCTCGAGATAATCTGAGCATTAATTGAGACCGACAACTTGGTAAACGTGATCTACAAGGAAACACTTGAAAAGTGGAGCTCCCTAATCTTTAGATCAGGCCATCTAAGCAACCTAAAACATTCTTCAACAGAGCATCGCAAACAATCGTTGAAACTGTGACACTTCCTCAACATCTACAACGTCATCCTCAGAACGCCTTGTATCCATGCCATACGAGCTGTCCTATACATATCACCAGTGCCTCAAATTTGTGACATTAAAAGAGTAATCACTATCCACGGGAGTCAAATGTTGGATAATTCCAAGCTTGTGGAAACTTAACATATTATTAGATGTTTAATATGTTAAGATAAACACAATAAGGAAACCTAGAAATAGGAAAAGAAAGTTTATATTTAGGTTAGGTTTGTGTTTTCCATATCACACATGTTAAAGGGAATTGTCTATCATATAAATATATAAGATCAATGGAGAGATGTTCCATAAGATCTAAGAGTGAAACATTGAGAACTTTAGTTTTGATTAGTTTCTAAAGCTAATAAGAAAAGTCGTTCTTATAAATTTTTTGTTTCCTAAAAGATTTGAATTGGTATCAGAGCTAGGTTGGGCTGTTGCCATCATTAAATAGCCTCATGTTGGAGACTCAATCTAAGCTTAAGGTGAAGCATAGATCTTGGCGACAGGAGGAGAGATCACGAAAGCAGATGGCCGACGTGGCTACAGCTGCGCCTCACATCAAAGACTTTGGATCCACATCCATCCATTGTTCGATGTTGTCATTGACAAACTTCCAGGTTTGGTCGATGAGGATGAAGGAGTTACTGCATGGAGATTTATGTGGACAAATCACACCACCAACGCCAGAAAGTAACCATTAGGCATTATATCAGTTCAAAAGAGTTTGCATCGATAGAGGATGAGAGTTTGCCTCAGCTGAATTCAATCTATTATGTGAAGAGAATAGAGTTGAAGCTATGGCAGTCGAGGTGGATTTTATCACAAGAAACAAGACGTGTGAGCTTGTGGATAGATCGGCTGGTGTTAAACATACTCGGGTATGTGACACACAGATGGAAGCGTGTAACAAAATTCACGTAGGTGTTAAACATACAAGTGTATGTGACACAAAGATGGAAGCGTGTAACACAGTTCACGTACCAGTGGAGTCAAGGTTAAAGATTTCAAAGGCTGAAGACGAACCAGAGACACATGCGCTGGATGTTGAGCAGAAGGTCGACATCCCTACCAGAGCTCACGCACGCAAGATGGTGGACGTGACCAAAGCTCTTGTCGCAGTGAGCTTCAACCACAAGACTCATCGCAACTTAAGTGAAGAGGCCAAGAGAAGGTTTTACAAGAACTGGACCCATTCTAAGAATAGGGGTACGGAAACGAGTAGAGCATCCAGTCTAACCTTGAGAAAGATGTGAATCCAATGGGTAGATTCGCACACCATGGTGTGGTGATGGAGGATTACTTGATGATTATGTTCACGCAAATGAGGAGCTTAATTAGAGTTCAAGAAATTGATCTCCCTAACTCATGTTTGAATTAAGGGGGTGAATGTTGGATAATTTCAAGCTTGTGGAAACTTAACATATTATTAGATGTTTAATATGTTAAGATAAACACAATAAGTAAAATTAGAAATATGAAAAGAAAGTTTCTATTTAGGTTAGATTTGTGTTTTTCATATCCCACATGTTAAAAGAAATTGTCTTTCATAGTTTCTAAAAATAATAAAAAATATTGTTCTTATAAATTTTTTGTTTCCTAAGAGATTTGAATTGGAGTCAAAGGGTGGCTAGATTATTCTTTATAAACAAAACAAGCTTCTACATGCTAATAATTAGCAATTACATAGACCCAGGCCAGGCCAATGAGCTCAACAATAAAAAAAATATAGAATGCAAAGAAACGACAAACAATATCTAAAGAAGACCAAGAGAGAGAGAGATACGAAAAAAGAAAATCACAGGCGATAAAGGAACTAGGTAATCAGAACAAACACCTAGGATCTTTCGGATAGAATAAACCAAGAAATCAACAACTTCTCGACATAGCCGCGGATTTCTAGATCTACAAGCACTTACTTAACTAGGTATCTACTCTATTAAAATAGAGTCCTAAATTTATCTACTATTAAAAGTTATCACTTAATTTTTAGATCCTTTCAAATTTATTACTAAACTACTTAATTTATGGACCATTTTAAGTTTGTAACAATAATATTTTATTAGATTCTACTAAGATTATACAACCGGACAACTAAAACTAAACCTACATTAATTCTATTAAAATTTAACCAATCTCTTAATCTAAAATTAAAGTAAAACTAAACCGATGGTTGTTATATATTATTATATTAACAATACAATAACTCTAACTAGACCTCATGCTGGTATATATGATCGTATTTGCTTCTCTTGAGATCATAAACTGCAGCAAAAGAAAAATTAGATTAATTAATATTTTTCTCCATCTTTCATTATAATAACATTGAAAGAAGATAATATACTGTAATTATGGTCAGTTGATAGACTTTTAATGCATTACTGCTTAGTTCTGTCTTACGATGAGGCACATTTAGATTGAGATCACTTTTCTCTGTTAAACTTAGAGAATGTCAGTAGATAAGATTCAATCATGTATAGAGATTATATCATGTTCAGCTTTTATGTTAAATAAATAATATTTTTTATCATAGGTCTAAATACAATTCATACATGTGTCTTTTATGTTAAATTAGATATTTTGTAATTCAAATAAGATTAATATCTAATAATTTGGTAAATACAATCATTATCTAAAAGAATATTAGAAACAAATTATCAAGAACAGATTTGATCGACTTTACTTACGAGTCTTGCAAACAAAATAACCACTAACAACTTAATTCTTATTTTATGGAAAATAAAATCGAATTTACTCTCCATATCAAACTAATAAATTCCGAACTAAACATCTAATATATTAATTTAGAGTCCTATTTTCATCTACTATTAATAAGTCATAATAGGACCACTTAAAAAATTATTTAATATGACATATTTGATTATTTAAATTAATAATAAATAACTATAAATTTATTTTTGTTTTTTCTAATTATAAAAAAATATGTTGAGAAAGAATCTAACAAAATCTTACTTCAAAATTTAAATATTTTATAAAATAATATTTCAATTAATTTTGTAATTAGTAATATAATATTTTTATAAATTAATATTAATTAAAATTTTATTATTCTATAATTATATTCTGTATTATATAAAAACAGAAGTGTTATATGAATAAAATCTGAAAACATTATATTAAATAGGTAAATTAACAAATTTTATTTTTAAAATTGTTTCATTTAAATAAATTATCACTCATCATAAAAATGAGTTAAAATTCATAAACTATATAATATTTATACAAAAATAAATTTATTAGAAACTCTCAACAATATATTGTTTAAAATGTTTATATACAAAATATAATAGTATATAATAATAACATTTAGTTCATATACTATTTAAAATATATATTATTAGAAAACTACGAAAGTTTAGTAATTCATTTAAAATATGAATGACAAATCAAATTTTAATTATAAATATATATTTTATTTTATTTATAACAAGTATTTTGAGAAAAATTTACAAATATTACCAAAAATTCAAATATTTTTATAAAATAAAGTATTATTGTAGTAACAAAAAATATTCAAAATTCATGTAATCTTTCAAACTCAAATATAGTAGTGTAATTTTCAAAGTTTTCTTGATAAAATATAAAATTTTGAAAATAATTATTCAAACTCAAAATTATAATATTTCAAAATTTTATAAAAGATAAAATCATAGTTAATAAATAATAAATTTTTGAAATGACTAGGAAAAAACAAAATATATATGTTGTATAAACTAAAGCAATCTAATATTTTGAAATTTTAATTCAAAAAACTTAATATCATAACATCCAAAAATATCCTATATCAATAAAATTTACTAAAATAATATGATAGATGCTACTATGTAAAATAATAGGTTTTTATTATTTAAACAAAACCATGTTTTTTACTTATAAATCCCATAAAACACTAAAATAATATAAATTATATTTTTTAACACACAACACGTAAATATTAAATATCTATAAACATATTTATTTTTTATAATACAATTAAGAAAATTTTAAAAATATATTATAGCAGAATGTATAAATTTAAAAAAAATATTTTGGAGGAGGTTATCTATATGATTATTTCATATTGTTATTTTATTGTACCTAACTTGAAAATATATTAGTAAGTAGTAAAATTATTAACAAAATAAAATGTATTAAACAAATCACTATATATTAATAATGTCGAATAAGAAATATAAATAATAATATTATAGAGTTACACAATATATAATACAAAAATAAAATTATATATTTAAAACATTTATAATAATATCAAATACATTTATAAATGAAAAATATCGGTTAAAATCTAGTACTCTTTAAAGAACCCAGTCTATCAAAAGACGAGCTAATAAAAACACGGTTCATTGAACCATACACTTTGTAAAGTAAACTATGGCAAGATTTATCTCATTCTGGATACGTAGGCAACCTAATGAGTATCTACTCTATTAAAATAGAGTCCTAAATTTATCTACAATTAAAGTTGTCATTTAAGTTTTGGACTGTTTCAAGTTTGTTAGTGTGTTACATAATTTATGGACCATATCCTGTTAGTTACAATTAATTATACAATCAAATTAAAACCAGATAACTTAAATTAAACCAACAATCTACTATATTATAACAAACCAAATGAATTATGTTCTATTGAATTATGTTCTATCTACTCTATTAAACTATACCGATTGTATACTGTATATATACAATTATATTAGCAATTCAATAACTCTCACTTGGACCTCTTTTACTATAGATTAAACTTTGCTCTAAGTTGATTTATAACTTTCTCTTATCAACATCATATAATCAGACACCGAACATGTATATGTTTGGTTCCTCTTTGCTTCTATAATAGATTAGATATGAATATATGATAACTCTTTTTACACCTCATTTTGTATATATGTTACTTGGCTCTAAGTTGATTGATTATGTATTAGACTTAGAGATACATGTCATTATGAACACAATATGTTATTATATAAACTTCAATAATATAATTTATGTATTATTTATTTAAATAATATTTGTAACTACTAATTTCGAAAATATAATCCTTGTCTACAAGAATCTTAACAAGATATTATTCATACTAACTTGACTTGCACACCAAATAATCGATAACAACTTCATATAATTTATTTATTACGAGATTCTCCCATATTTGAAAGTTTATATTTTTAAAATAAATTAAACAATCACATTAATCATATAATAAAAAAATTAGATTTTTTCTTATATGTTATATTTTGAATTTTTTAAAACGTCTATAAATTACTAAATCTCGGTCGATACAACAGAGATTTATTTTGAAGCTATTGAAATCACCTAGCAAGAATATGGATTGCACAACAAATTTTCTTTCGTAACCCTTACCCCCTTTCTCTTTGTCACAATACCGACAATAAATAATTTGGAAGTGTCGATTAAAAATCTGAAATGGGAAGGTTTTCTTTAGTTCAGTCCATTGTTTTCGTTAACTAAAGGGACCACGTACATAGAAGAATGTATTTTGGCCTAAAAATGATTGCATACCCAAAATCAATACGAATCATCATCAATACTCAAAATACCAAAATTACTTAAACTATCTATTTATTTCTTATCCAAATATTAAAGGTAAACCAAATTTTATTTTAAGTTTAAGTATTTTGGCATACATTATTCAAATTTATATGTTATATATTATTTGTATTTTTAGATTTTGAGAAATTTAAAGTATATATAATTTTTTTTTTAAATTAAATGAGTTATCCGAATCCAAACTCAAACCAAACCCGCAAAGATTCGAATTAAATTGAACTCGCAAAGATCGGAACAAACTGAACCGAGCCAAATCGAACCGAACCAAATGGTACCCGAGTGCCTACTCCTAAGATTCAAATGTAAAAAAAAGTTATTGATAGCAAAATATACTATTTATAATATATAAATACAATGTATTTAAAAAAAATTACTCCGCGCAGGGCGCGGATTATCATCTAGTTGCTATTATTAAAATAAAAATTTATTTTTCCAAATAACCGAGCTCTTTAGTTCACTTTACAAGCTCTTTGGCTACAAGAGGAGCACACATGGACCAGAATTCAATTTTTGGTGTTTTTCTAAAACACGGCTTCTAGATACTTCCTCCATTAAACGTGGAATTATACTCTCGTATTTAGAACAAAATTTAGGGGTCGTTTCTATAACTGGATAACTAGAACTGTCATATATGTATCTGACCAAAGACCTTTTTAGAGAAAGTGAACTCCCTCGAAAAGTCTAAATGGCAAATCTAATCCGAAGTCTTTAAGTTGAACTTGGAAAACCCTATCCCATTGCCGATGGAGAATCTGCTTTTGGGTTGCGGCTCTACTGCCGCTAGCGCATGGATCTAGTCAATACAGTAGAAACTCAATAAATTAATATTTAATAAATTAATAAACACGTTAAATTAATAAATATTTTTGGTTTCGATTAAACCGGTTCAAAATATAACACAAATCAACAAAATAATAAAGTAATCCTATGTGAAAGTATAGTTCCAGAAAAATCATAAATTAATAATTTTTATATATAATATTTATGTAAGTACTAACAAAATATTTTTTTTTTTTTATATTCACAATGAAGTTCATCTTCTTTTGCTTGACACTTCAATGTATTTTGTTAAAAAAAAATTTTGTCAGCATTTTTTTAATATTTAATAAAATTATATCTAAAACTATATTTAAATTTTATAAAATATATTTCATATACACCAAATAGTAAAAATGATACAGATGTCGAATTTCTAAAATTTAATTAATATACATAAGACAAAATTAACTATTTTCTTATTTTTAAAAAATAATTATTATAAGATTGAGAAATTAAAAAAAAAATTGTAAATTAAACACTCTATAAATTAATAAAATTTCATAGTTTAACATTATTAATTTATAAAAAATTTTCATAGTTTAACATTATTAATTTATAAAAAATTTACTTACCAGTAGTTTATTTCAAAATTTAGTTATGTACTTGTTTCACCAATTATATGCATGCTAAAAGTATCCTTATTTTTGGAAAAAACAGCGAGTATCCACATCCCAAGTAGATTCGTGTCATAACCTCCCTCTACACGTGTCAAAATCTTGCCATCCTACATCCTAATAATAGAAACCAAACTTAAAATAAAGTAAAAAATTCAAACTAACAAGATTGGGCCATGTGTCCTGCGTCTCGTAGCCTTAGGGTTACACGTATACTGGCAAATTACAGATATATGTGTCCGTTACCTTTAATCGCACCGCAACTAATAGCCACTCCTCGCTCTGCGATTGGCCGTCACGCCCTCGTACCGAGTCCTTTGTGTGACCCCAAAGTTTCAACCGCAAGACGCCACGTCTCTCTCCTATCGTCCAATCACAGGGTTGCGCTGTTCAGCCTGTGGTCTCGCACGTGGCTGTTTCTCCAAACGTGTCGACGTAACAGTTTTCTCTTTATATGCGTACCGGCGAGCTTCACGTTAATTCAGCATCTTCATTTCATTTGCTTAAAAGAAAAATTTCGCAGAAAAAATCCTTTAAAAATGAACTTCCGGGGAGGCTGTTGTATAGCGAGATACGGAGGCAGTGGTGGTGGTGATATGTCAAAGGTGGATAGGATTATGCTCCGGTACCGTCCGATTGCTCCGAGACCAGATTCCGGCGGATCTTCTTCGCCGCCGTTGGATTCCGTATCGCCCAATTCGCGGAGAGGAAAGAGAAAATATTCGAAAGAGAACAGTAGCAGCAGCGGCAGCGGCGGGGGATCTGTTAACAGTAACGGCAACAGTAAACGGAGGAGAAACGAAGAGGCTAAGAACGGATCTGAGACTGTGACGTTGCCTCTTCTTCCCGAGACTCCTGAGAGGAGGAAGGAACCGCCTAGGGTTTTGGTGCCTTCGCCGGAGTTCGGTGCAGCGGCGTCTTCGTGGTTGAGTTTCGGAGATGACGGACGTTATAAAGCGGCAAAGAAGAGTTTAGATCTGACGGAGGGATTACTAACGGCGAGAACGGAAACAGTTGTGTCGTCGTTGTTAACGGTAGAGTGCGTAACGGAGGGGGAGTACGAGTTAGGGTGTACGGACGAGGAGAAGAAGATGAATCTGGAGAGAGACACGTGTCCTGGTTTTATATCGGACGGTTTAGGGAGAGTCGTTTGGACGAATGGTTCGTACAGAGATTTGGTGATTGGGAAGGACAAGTGTTGCAGTAAGATGAGTGTGTGGCTGGTGATGAAGGAGAAGCCTTTGCTAACGAAACGGACGTTCACATGTAGAATGAGACTGCAGTACACGTGTCGTGATAACGAAGTGAGTTCGATTATTTCGCCTTGTGATGGTTGGAAGATGAATGACGGTGGCTTCGCGTGGCGGCTTGACGTTAACGCTGCACTTTTTCTTGGCCGGTGAGTTTTGGCCGTTTGATTTGCAGGATCGAATATCTACCGTTAGATTGACATGATGAGGAGAGAAGGCTTAGTTAACTAGAGGCTAGAGCCATGCAGTTCGAGATCTTTGATATTTTCACTTAGGAATGTACATATTTGCAGTTTTATTTTCTGTTTTGGAGCTTTTGTGTTTCTTATTTTTTTTTGGTCGAAGTTTGTTTGGTAATCGATTTAGGTGCTTTTCGTACTTCGATGAATGGCAGGTAGCTTATGTTAATAATAATAATGCATGCAGCTCAAGCAGTTATAAATTCTCGACTTATCAATGGGCGATAACAGTTGTCTTCCATTGATATAATCCGGCCACGTGACATAAGGGAAAGGGATTTTTCGCCGTTGCCGGAGACTCGCAGTTTCATCATTTCTTCAATGTTTCTCTTTAGCACTACCTGAAGACTTCAAATCATACTTCTGTCACATCCAGTTTATCACAAATCGCTTTAGCTTGTACCGATGATCTTCAATCAACATCTTCTTTTTTTGCGCTAGAGAGCTTGAAAGATCAAAAGGTGGATCATATGTGAGACGTCTATCATAGTAGACCTTAACTTTGCTTAATCTAAATTCGATTCTACCAAAAATCTTCCATCTGTTCAATACGCAACTAAAAGAATATGAAACCCACTTTATTGGTCATAAAGTATGGAGATTTATAATCAAATGGAAGGATCAAGCAAGAAAAAGAAATAACACGACACATAACGGTTAGGGATTATAATTAAAGCAAATGAAGAGTCCGGTCAAAGTTGGAATAGAAGCAGTCTCTTTGATTTCACCTTTCTCTGTTTAAACTAAAATTCATTAGCTGGAGCGAGCAGCCATGAACTCCAATCGAGAGATGGTGGGAGAGCTTTGCTAAAAACAACAATTAAACTGCTGGACATGAATTTTGATGATGATGAAGTTCTGAGTCTGGTGGAGAAATATGGTATCGAAGAGACAGAAGATGCTATAAAGAAGATTCCTCCCTCCAAATTTATGAATATATTTTCACCAATGCAGAACGAAAATTTTCTCAAAGATATTTTCAATTTGAATAAAGACACCCAAGAATACCTTGACTCTCGTGGATTAAGCATAGCTTTGAGGAGTCTCGGATTCGTTTTCTCGGAAGTGAATGCGCACAACCTCGCACACCGCCTCATTGGGTCTGGAAGTGCTTTTGGTTTTAACTACCGTGTCCGGCTGTCTTTAAGATCTTTCTGCCAAATAGCATGTCTTGCTTGCATCCACATGAATGTGGTTAGGGAAGTTCCCGTTGGTACCGTACGTGTTGGATCATAGGATGACATTGTTTTGAGCCTCCACGCTGTCATAGGCGCAATGATGGTGGCTATGGTTGGGTTCTTACCCAAGCCAAGTCCAAGCCCAACGGTGAGCGCAAGCAGCAACAACACTGCTTCTCCTATTCCGCCCCTTCTTCCAGTCATATACAACAAGACAAGAATCTGGGAAGCATTGTTTTGATGTCCTTACTATGTCTTTACCCTTTTTATGGGCAGGTATATAGTCATATTCCTGTCCAAACTGAACTTTGATGTCCTTATAATATATACTTTTGCATTGTATGTGCAAGGTACCTTCATCAACAGTCGACAGCTCCGGTCAACTATAAAAGGAAGAGTTGTAGATTGCGTCTCCCTGTCCGCCGGGCTTGCGCTTCTTTGCTTTATCATGTCCTATCTAAACGTCTACATGGTAGTGTTGATGTTGGTCGCGGCAGTTGCTGTTGTATTTTCTCTACATTAAATGCCGCTTTTCTAGATCACAAATCTTCCTTTCCAATATTTTATGATTTATGTGCTTCTTAATAATGATCTAGAATCAAACATCCATTTATTTAGTTTTGATTAATATAATTTTATCTAATTTTGTGGACTTATTGTTTAACATTTATCGATTATCTTAACTTCAAAACAAATATATATTGAAGAACGAAAAAGTAAATATTTTTTTCCTTTTAAATGTATAAAATTTTGGTAAACAAATAACTCAAAAGCTAAGGGGTGTTATTCAATCATGGGATTCAAACGAAAATCTTAAGGAAATTTTATGATTTTGGTATTCAGTGTTTGATTTTAGATCTATTATTAAAATATAGTATTTTGGTTACCGAGTTTGAAATAATTTAATAAAATGTTGAAGTTTCGTGTTATCGGTTGTATTTACATTCTCTTAATTAAAAGAACTTTTAATCTACTGTTATTCAATGAGAGATTTAAAGTTAACAATTAAAATCCTATGTTATTCATGTTTGGCAGATTTTTATAATTCTTTTCATCTGAAAGAGTTTAAATGGAAATGGATTATGAAATGTTTTAATCCTATCTTATTATATAATGTTTGGATCTAAAAAGCTTCTAATAAACATAATTGCTACACACACCAATTTTTTTAATGATTTTAACATTTATTAAAAAAATACCTTATCAATATTTATTATCTTCAGATTTTACATAAAAGTGTTTTTGAAAAGATTCTTTCTAAGTAATTCAAAGTAAGTAATTAACATAAATGCAACACATGCCAATAAGAAAACTTAAGAATGATACATATGTCGAAAACTCATACAAATATAAAATTATTTAATTGTTTAATAGTGTATATCAATTCTTAAGTTTTCTTAATACTATATACCTGCCCATAAAAAGGGTAAAGACATAGTAAGGACATCAAAACAATGCTTCCCAGATTCTTGTCTTGTTGTATATGACTGGAAGAAGGGGCGGAATAGGAGAAGCAGTGTTGTTGCTGCTTGCGCTCACCGTTGGGCTTGGACTTGGCTTGGGTAAGAACCTAGCCATAGCCACCATCATTGCGCCTATGACAGTGTGGAGGCACAAAACAATGTCATCCCATGATCCAACACGTACGGTACCAACGGGAACTTCCCTAACCACATTCATGTGGATGCAAGCAAGACATGCTATTTTGCAGAAAGATCTTAAAGACAGCCGGACACGGTAGTTAAAACCAAAAGCACTTCCAGACCCAGTGAGGCGGTCTGCGAGGTTATGCACACTCTCTTCCGAGAAAACGAATCCGAGACTCACTCAAAGCTATGCTTAATCCACGAGAGTCAAGGTATTCATGGGTGCCTTTATTCAAATTGAAAATATATTTGAGAAAATTTTCGTTTTGCATTGGTGAAAATATATTCATAAATTTCGAGCGAGGAATCTTCTTTATAGCATCTTCTGTCTCTTCGATACCATATTTCTCCACCAGAGCAGCCATGAACACACCAATCGAGAGATGGTCGGAGAAAGCTGGCCAAAACATGAGTAAAAGATCAAACAAAACAAAAAAACAAAAAAAAAGAAGCTTTTTCGTCTTCCATATCTCTGTGAAAGTTTTGGAGAGAGAACAAAGATGAGAGAGAAAGTTAGGAATATAAACCGTTGAACCTCTCTTGTTAAGCATTTATGAATTCACTAAAGATTTTCGTCACGTACACGTTTTTTTCTTGGTTAAACTGCTCTGAATTGTATACATATTTCCAAATATTATTAGTTTCTTGCAATGAGAATTAATAAGATGTAAAGTAATAAATAGGAAAAAATAGCATTTTAAATTTTGAAGTTGGCAAAAGTTTGCACATTAAACCTTAGAATTCAACAGATAACATTTTAAACAATGAAAATAGTTTTAATAACCTATTAAACATTGAAGCGAACTTACTTGTTCGCCTCGTCAAAATTATGACCGGTACTATCCGTTATCCGATCAAAATGATGACATGACAGTTACTTAAAAACTATTTTATTATTTTAATCAACATAAATGATTGAAATAAATAAAAATAATATTAAAATTGAGGAAATTATAATTTTTCAAACGAGACAAACTTTCAAAGTTAGAAATTTTTTACTCTAAATATTTTATAAAATATAGAAAACAAAAAAAATATTATAAAATTTCAAAAATCAAAGATTCATAATTTGTCATATGCTTGATTTTTATTGAGCTTTAAATTTTTAAATTTCTTAAAATTTGTATATGCTTCCTTTTTTACAATCTGAATTTTTAAGCTTTAAATTTCTAAATTTCTTAAAATTTGTATTTGCTTCCATTTCAAAATTATGCTTAAATGTTTATATAAATTTTAAAATTTAAGGCTTCAAAAATTTGAGCATATGACAAATTATAATTTTTTTATTTTATAATATTTTTATTTCTATATTTTATAAAAATTTTAAATCAAAAATTTATAGTTTTGAAAATTTTGATCATTATAATTTTGTTACCTGTTGAGCTCTAACGTTTAAAATGTAAACTTTTGCCAACTTAGCCAAGTTATTGTAAAAACTGTAAATAGTTTGATACACTATTTTTTACTAAACTATAAAATTAAATTTGAAGTAAATATACACACCAAATAATAAAAGTTAATTGATTAATTTTGCAATATATTTCAGTAGGGATGAGCGTTTGGATACCCGTTTCGGTTTGGGTATTCGGGATATTTGGATATTTAAGTATAGGGGTATAAAACCCGTTCGGGTATTTTTAAACCTCGGGTCGAGTTCGGGTATTTGTAAATCGGGTTCGGGTAATTTGGGTCGGGTTCAGTTATTTAAAGTTACTTTAAGAAAAAAAGATCGGGATAAACATAGATCATGAATCAAAAAAAAAATTGAATTTAGGAGTAATGTGTACGTTGTAAGATAAAACAATATAATACTAAGCAAACAACAACAAAGTAGATTGTTAACTAAATAGCGGGACATCAAGTACTCAGAGATGAAGAAAAATACTTCACCAAATCAACTTTAGAAAATAGTGTATCTTTCAGTAAAATTGAAAGGTGCAGAGAAATTAAAAACAAAACCATTAAGTCCACGGTGGAGACGGAGTTAGAGCATCATTATCCTACCAACTACTGAACTATCAGTAGGAAATAAATGAGTCTAAACTATTAAAGATTTATAGTTAATATATATATTTAGAATATCCGTTTGCATATCGAATACTACCTAATGGAATTCGGCGATCCAATCTCCTCTAACTTAATATACGTTTGAATATTTTTATAGATTGGATAGGGTTCGAATTCAAATTTTTCAGATCAGTTTTGGGTTCGGTTTCGGATATCGGATAAAATTTCCAGGTTTATATTTCAGTTTTAAAAAACAGCATTATTAAAAGAAATTTTAAATTACTGATAATTAATACATATATTATATATATATATATATAATACCTTTTTACAAATATGATTGTGTGTTATTAGGGGGTGGCCACTTCGGTTCTTTTCTCGAATTGGTTCGGGTTTGGTTCGGTGTGGCTAGTTCGGTTTTAGTATTTTTCCAACTGAAGTTAACCATAGTTAGTTTGGTTCGGTTTTCTTCAGTTCGGTTTATATTCGGTTTGGTTCGGTTTGTATTCGGTTTGGTTTTATTTGTTTTTGGATCGGTTTAATTAGATTCTTCTTAGTTTAATTATTCTAAGAGAAATTATGTTTTAAAACATAAATTATGTAAACATAAACTATGTGAACTAAATTCTATATAAAACTGAAGTAAAAACCTTTAAGAAGTCACAAAAAATATATAAGAATTAAAACAAATGAAAGTTAACTAAAGTAAAAAAAACAACATCATTAGTAATGTCTCTTATATCATTAAAATTAAAAAACCTGCAATGAATTATCTTCCATGTGATATCATCAAAAAAACTGCAACAAATCAATAACTAGTATATGTTATACACAAATACAAGTATTTATTTATATCTTTGCTACTCTAAACACATGATTCCATTATCATAGACCTAGTATATTCTTTTCACTAACTAGAATTGCAAACAGAACATTTCAAACTAGAATTACATATTATGTTAGAAGAATATATGTTAATGAATGAAAAATGAAAAATACGTAGTTTACTATTAGAATTTTAGTATATTGGTATTACTAATATTTTTAATTTAAATAATTACAAAAATACATCGGTTTCTCGGTTCGGTTTGGTTTAAAACCGAACCGAACTAAACCATTCGGGTTGGAAAAATCTTCAACCGAATGGTTTGAAATAGACTTTGGTTCGATTTGAATCGGTTTCATTTCGGTTGGTTCGGTTTGACTCGGTTCGGTTCGGTTTTTTTTTTGCCCACCCCTACGTGTTATAATACGGTTAGCACCTTACATATATTTGACATTTCAAAAAAAAATTATTTTTATTTATAAATTTTAAATTGAAATCTAAATTTCTCCGGAAACTTCTTCTAGTTAGTAGCGATGATTTAGAATGAGAGAATCTAGGTGTAATAATAATTATTTTCTATTAAAATTTAAATAACTGAATTAGAATAAAAATTTACACATGGCATATGTCTGAATTCTGCCAAAAAATTAGTTCACTGAAAAAAGCTAATATAAATTTTATACGCACATTTTAAATATGAATCATTTGTACAAAACATAAAACAGATAAACTATTTATAAATTAATTTTTTATTTGATAAAATCTGATCAACTAAACAAATACATATATACGTGAATTGTTTTTGAAGTGTATAGTCAGGAGCTACTTTGAAGCTTATAGGAGTAACCTTTTATCTTTTGGTGTGGATATATTATATTACTCATTAAAATATATTGGTTAATTCATTCAAGATTGATATGAACGGCATCATGTCAATAGGAGCTAGGGTATGAAGTCGCGCCTGTGTCTGTTTGAGGCTCGACCACACAACAAAGCATTTTTAGGCAAAGGATATTCATCTCTGGTAGAGTTAGCCGGAGAGTGAACTCGGAAGTAGAATTGTTGACCTAAGTATTGTCTTGCCCAAAACTCACTTCTGAAATTCCACATCCCCACATTATCTAAAGCCACATATATAGCTGTCCAAGATTTTGGATAGACCTATAATAATATACACATTTCCAACATTAATTAAGAACCAAGTGAATAATTCCAGTCTTGTGGTACTATTTAGGAATACCAAAAGGGTCTGCTGCTTAGATCCTCTAATGTGAATTTCAGCTGGGAGGGTACATGCCCCACTGGGAATTGTATGAGTTTGCATAAAATCTATTGACAACAAATTCCAAAAATGTATAGATATATGGAGAGAGTTCACGTCACCTGAGTAGTGGAGCGAGAAATAGCATCCCTGAGGTTATACCCTCCTCTGCTCGCCTGTGACCATGTAGACCATCGATTACCAATCCTGTTGAGAAGTCACATACGTCAATGACCTTCAAGGCTTAATATGATTACCATACTGTATGATTAAGTTATTGTTCTCACCCGACAACCCAGAAGTTGTATCCATCGAGATGGTAAGTCTGGACGAACTTCTCGCGGTTTTGAAAGACGATCTCAAGAAAATCCTTGTGGTTTACTCCCATCACTGCTGTTTCTAGTCTGATCCCTGCTCTTCCAGGCTTATCTGGGATGCTTCCTACTTTGAAAACACCTTTGATCTTAAAGTAATCTGCTAGCTTCAGTGGAGTATCAGCAGGAACGAATGATACGCCATTTATGGCATATCGTTGCTTCCTGTTCACAACGCCTGCTGAGCTTTCAAGTATTAATGTCCTGGAAATCTTGATTCGACCATAATGGTATGAGCCCTGAGCATCTTGCCTTTGCCTGGAGGCAGTCAGGTTAGTCTTAATGGACCGAGCCTGTTTAATCGAAAAGTCTATGTCATTGTCAGGTTGTCTATTAGGGACAAATTTAGAGCTTTTGGAGTTGGAGTAGTGAAGAATAATTATATTCGTAGATCGTGTGTCAGTGAATCTCGTCCCCACGACAATCGAATAGTTTTGGGGAGGCTGGTCCATGGTGACCAGGACAGAGTAAGATTGACCAACGTGAATGTCGAGTGAAGTGAACTTGGTTTGGATTGTGTAGGTTCCCTCGACCTCAACGAGCTTCAACATATGACCTAATATTTCGAAGTTTAGGGACAGTTGAAGCCCCACATTTGATATTCTGAATCTGTACGTTTTACCTGTTAAAAGTGATGAGATCGCGAAAATGCTCTTCTTTGTAACAAACATATTAGAGTTTGGAGTTTTAAAGATTAACCTTTGTCGACAGTTAAAGAAGTAGAGGCGGTGTCTCCATTGCCATTGGTCAAAACACTAGAAGGCCTAGGTATCATGCGTCCTCCATCCAAACGTGCCTTTAAATCCTACGTGTGGGATTAGTAATACTTTTTAAAAACAAACATTATTTAATAAAAAGGTCTAGAAATCCAATGTGAATCCAAAAATAAAATTAAAAATCGCCATGTAAACCCACAATAATCTTGAGGCAGCCGTTGTGCTAAGCAAACATGATAAGTTAATAATTAAGATATAAACCTTGTGGTCTTCCCCAGTATACCAATCCCCGATGAGGAGGGTGAAGTCTCCGGCTGGTTGCGGGAAAGGGACGGGAATGCCAGGGCGACTGAGGATACGGATGGCACCAAAACCACCGGCGGCTTTTTGAACGGCCAGCGAAGGGAAGTAGAAGAAACTTCCGATCTGGTCTCCGAGATGGAAGGCATAAGTGTAATTCTTTCCAGGTGGGATTGGACAAGTCGTCCCATACACTCCATCTTGGTAAGAGTTTCTCTTTAGATGCAAGCCGTTCCTCCATTTATGAAAACATTTTTGGTGTTTATTATATTTATGATATATTTTTTTTGATACTTTAATTAGGATGAAACATTGACGTCAAATATTACCCAACAAAAATAAAAAGACTGGGAAGAAACGACAACATATGCAAATGGCCTTCTTCTAACATAACTTATAAGTTCTATACATGCATATATATATATATATATATATATATATATATATAATAAAATTGCATTGCTTTTTAAATGAATGTAGAAATATTTCATATGAATCGGGTTCAAATTATGTTTACGAAAAGGTGAAACTAAAGATGTAAAGAAATAGATACCAAGACAAAAGAAAAGGCTCGTCTAGATCATTGTGAACATTGATGATCAAATTATCATTGGTGACTACGTAAAGCTCCGGTCCGGGAAATTTTCCGTTTATTAGAATTACCTGCATGTCGATATGCATGTGTATTTTAAATAAATAAATTTTACATTCATTCAAAAATAAATAAATAAATACACACACATATATACTACGAACACAGAAGTAGCCATATTGTTGAAAATGTACCCGTGTTGGAGGAACGTACTTATTCACAGAGACATTGCCGTAAGTGACCCTCAAGTCGAAGAAGCGGTTGGAATCTTCGGCTTGAACAAAAGAAATGATGGTCATCATCATCATCATAAAAAAACCGCCGTCAGGCCACCACGCCATAGTCGATCTCGTAGCTGCCTTAGATCCTGATGAAACTTTGGTAGCGAGAAAGGACAAGAAACAAACGTTGGAAGAAATAGCTTGAAGTTTGTAACAACCCAACTAAAGGATTCGGTGACGTATTGAAAGTCTGAAATCTTTCCAATAAGCTAATTCCGTAATTCATTCAACTAGCTTATTCTCATGCTTTTTTTTATCATCTAGAATTTCATCAAACCTTATTCTCATGCTATGAATAGTTTATTTTTTTGTAAACTAAAGACAAAGAAAATACAAATAGGATTTAATCAAAAGCCATTTAAACTATCCATGTCAGATTAAGTATTCAAAGTTAATGAGAAGAGCCAGCTCACCTTAGTTGCCATGTAATCTTATTCTTTTTTTCTTTGGAACTTACTTTCACTACTCATCAACTTGTTTCAACAAAATAGGTAGAGGAAGTTATCCATCTTCTTTGGTAAAAACCATAAACTACAACAACATAAGATACAAAGGATACTTCTTCAAAAGAAGTTGACATCAAATTCGAGAAAGAGCTTGAATGCGTCAATATAGTCTTCACGACGGAGTTGGACAACAGAAAGATAGTCACAAAATGTGACGTTGAAAACCAGGTTTCACTAACGAGAAAAACATAAATATTCTCGATTTTGATTTCCTCTTCCGGCCCCACAGAGACCTTTACACAAGAAGACAAAAAGGCAAGGGAGCTAAAGTCAAAGCTCGGCAACGAGTCCGAGGAAACATCTCCTTTCATTGAAAAAGATATGGTGGTGAAATCCACTCATTGGTAGAGAATGATGGTAAACATGTAGACAAAGAGAGAGACCCAGTGAACCCACCGAGAAATTAGTTGAGCATGTATGCACCCAAGGATAAATTAGAGAGACCAACTCATTTACTGCATTCCATCTTATATGGTCTAGCTTTATTCGAAATTGAAATTCTATTGTGCAATATTAGAGTTTTTGTTGATTTGACCTTAAGTGCTACAGTAAACTTTTTATTTGAGAGCGTATCCTGAAGGATAATTTGAGCATATATATATATATAAACATAGTTTTGGTCTATATATTAAATTTTAGATATATGCTTATTTGAAAACTTAATATAACTAATATTTTAGATATATAATATAATTTAGGTAATATGGCCTTTTTTTAAATATTATTTTATTATAATAGAAAGTTACATGCTATGACCGTAGTCATATACTCTTTCTGATTTTGCAAACCATTTAGAAACATGATTGGGAATTGTTACCATAGGGGTAGCCCTGGGACGGATCCGGATATCCAGGAAATTTAGGGTATCCGGATCCGGATCCGAAGCCGGATCCGTCGGATCCGTGGATTTAATATCCGGATCCGGATTCGTGGTTTCCGGATATCCGGGTTATCCGTCTCAATATTCTATTATCCGCGGATATCCGGATCCGGATCCGGATCCGTCAAAATAATTAAAAATAATTTTTTAACAAAAAATACTAATTTTTTAATATAATACATAAATTAAATATTTATAAATATATTTATATATGTTTATAATATTGTAAAATCTAAAATATAATATTATAAGATTAATTCATGTATAAATATTAATATATCAAATATAAATATTAATAAAATTTAAAAATTTAATGTATTTTAAAAACACGGATCCGGATCCGGATATCCGGACCTAAAAATTATGATATCCGGATCCGGATTCGGTTTGCACGGATCCAAAATTTTACTATCCGGATTCGGATCCGGGCACCCCGGATATCCTATTTTCGGAGCGGATCCGGAGCGGATCTCGGATCGAATCCGGATCTCGGATAATAAGTCCCGGGCCTACTTAGGGGTACCATGTACTCCGGCATAGTTACTCAAGGTTCCTGGACTTCGGGTTCAGTCGAGCAGTCCAAGGAAAGCGTTTCTTATCAGTTGGATATGTTGCAGTAGTTGGTGGAATAGCGTGCGCACGTGGTCTTCTTTTTGTATATATATTTTGCAGCTATGTGACTCTTCCGTGCAGTTTTTTATTTTGTTTCTATCTAGTTTTAGTTTTTTCAGATATATATATATATAGAAACATTAACCATTTGGGTATTTAATTTGATGTCCAGATTGAATTTCCATATTTCTAATGATGAAAATGATGATATACATAGTTGAGCATTTATGTCTTCTCTTTCGTTGACATATAAATGAAATTCCCTCAAGCGTCAGTCATTAATGATATGTGTAACTTAAGCGGACAGTTTGAAACATAATTCCTTACAAACCCGAAAGCTATTAAGATATCAGAAATATGATAGTCCACCGAAACTGTCACAGCCAACCAACCTTATGCATCCATAAATAGTATGATGATTATGATGTACATAATTGTGTCTGCATGCTTTCTCCTTTGTTGACATATAAATAAAATATCCTTAAACACCAATCCTTTGCGATATGTGTAACTTAAAGCGGACAGACTGACCGACTGAAAACATAGTTCCAATAAAAACATGGCAAGCTATACTATATCAGAAACAGTATAGTCCACCTAAAAATATTGCATAATTTAACATTCAAATGTGATGAGTTGTATATGTCATGTAAATTACTTAGTACAGCACCTACATTACTATACTGTATTATACGTAGTACCAAAAACATTCACCCAAACTATAATGCAATGTGTATACGATTCAATACATTGGTCAATATACAAAACAGATAGAACATGTCAATCAATACAAGAAGATATGTAGCCTTTAATGCTGACATTGAAATGCTTAACGTCAACAAAAATAACTTCAGTGATAAATAGATACTTTAGTTTCAGTCATCAGTACATGGGGTGGGAAAAGAGTTAAACATACATTATATAGTAGCAAATGATAAGTATAATACAACAAAGAGAAAATCATAGCATCTATATATGAGGAAACTGGATGCACTATATCGATTACGGCAGCATCAGTTGATGATCGTGGTTGAAGGTAGAGAACGCCTTAACTATTTTTCGATGAGATGCAATTCCAAAGTAGTCGTATAGAAAGCAGATTATATACTGTATAAACTACTTGTGAAAACATTAATCACAAGCATAAAACATAATTCATATGGCTTCACAAAAAAATAATATGCTCCTTATATGGTATACTATATTCAAATTTACAAAGACGTTAAGGTTCCTTATGAATCACTGATTCAAAGATGTCTAATCAAACGTTGAAGATAAATAAAATATACATGAGTAAGACTATTTTGGTCTTACTGCACTATAATATATAACATATAGTAACATTTTATTTTATGTGTAAATGGTTAATATATATATTTTGTATTACATAATGTAATTCCTCAAATAACATTCGTTTTAAAAAATTACTTTAATCAACTTCGAAATACTAAATCCTATTAATCTAAATGTAATATAAAATTTGTATAATTTACTATTTTACATACTTTAAAAGAATAATTTTAAAAAGTTATGGACTTTGTGGAAGTTTTAGTTCCAATGGTTTGACTAAGGATTCATTAATACTTCTACACCAGCAGGTCCAGTTTTCAATTCCCAGAAAAAATAATTTATTAAACAATTATGCAAAGTACGGAGGAAAGACTTACAAGAGATCTTCAACATAATCTTTCTCATAATTGTAATATCATAATAAATCTAACGTTTACAAAAAAAATTCTTCTTAAGAATGTTTTTATATTTTATTCTATTTGTCCTTGAAAATAACTAAACAAGTCGCAACAATCATATACTTCCTCTTTCCTTAAAACACAGTATGTTTTAGGCTGTGAGCAACATTTAATGAAAATTAAAGAGGCAAACATCGTTTTACAGCTCGTTGTGTGCATATCTCTCCCTCTCTCTCGTCGTTGTGCCTAGGCCTTGAGGGGAAGCCACAGAATCATTGGCTTCCGGCCTTCTATATTATTAACAAATATCGGCCTTTATTTCAATGAACCATCTTTAGTGTAGTGGTTTACTTAACAGTGTATTGAGTAAGGGGCTTATGTTCGATTCATGGTGGCAGCCTATTTTTTCTTATTTTGCTTCCAGCCTTGTGAAAGTCAAGACAGGTGCTGTGCCTACATAATGTCTTTGGCAGGATCTTAGGTCTAGAAAAGGTTACAAGTTACGGTTTACTGCACTGCACCAACATACATTCAAACAAAACTCCATACAGCTACATGACCTTACCATTTCACAAACAGTTCTACAACACCAAAAGCAGATAACAGACGTACAAAGTCAATCAAAAGAAAGTGTTTGAAACCAGCTTCTGATTGACTCTACACAGAAGTACGTAGGTCGACAAGTTCATGTGTTGGCTATTCGAGGCCTTGTAAAATGCGGAGCTAGTTTCTTCTCGAGCTCAACCAAGCTGGATGATGCGTAAAACAAACATTAGTATAACCTTCAAATGAATGGTTAAATAAGTTTATGTTTACTACACAGAAAGTGTTGAGAAATCCGACTCAAATCCATTTCTTTTTGTTTATGTCAGGAGCATCAGTTGATGATCGTGGTTGAAGGTAGAGAACGCCTTAACTATCTTTCGATGAGCTGCAATTCCAAAGTAGTCGTATAGAAAGCAGATTATATACTGTATAAACTACTTGTGAACACATTAATCACAAGCATAAAACATAATTCATACGGCTTCACAAAAAAATAATATGCTCCTCATATGGTATACTATATTCAAATCTACAGACGTTAAGGTTCCTTATGAATCACTGATTCAAAGATGTCTAATCAAACGTTTAAGATAAATAAAATATACATGAGTAAGAATCTTTTGGTCTTACTGCACTATAATATATATCATATAGGGGGTGACTGGTTGTGGCTGTAGATACTATGCCGTAGAAAACCAAAATTTAGTTTAAAGCGATGCATGTCAACTAAACATGTTTTTCTTTCTTTTAAAAAGCTACATCAAAAATATCTTTGAAAATCCAAAAAAAAAAGCTGTAGAGAGCTTTATTTCTAGAGCAAAAAAAATAGTGTTTTACAAAGTTACATCAAAAATAGTTACAGCAAATAAATCTACAGCTATTATTCTAAAGCCAAAAAATAAAAGTCACAGCACTTACCAATCAACCCTATAGTAACACTTTATTTTATGTGTAAATGGTTAATATGTATTTTTTGTATTACATAATGTAATTCCTGAAATAACATTTGTTTTAAAAAATTACTTTAATCAACGTCGAAATATTAAATCCTATTAATCTAAATGTAATATATATTTTGTATAAATTTACTATTTTACATACTTTAAAAGAATTTTTTAAAAAAGGTATGGACTTTGTTTCTAATATAATATAATTAATATATATATTTAAAGATATAAGTATATATGTTTAAATTCTTCTTAAGAATGTTTTTTATATTTTATTCTATTTGTCTTTCAAAAATAACTAAACGAGTCGCAACAGTCGTATATACTTTTCCTCTTTCCTTCAAGCTTCCTCTTTCCTTAAAACACAGTATGTTTTTTTAGGCTGTGAGCAACATTTAATGAAAATTAAAGAGGCAAACATCGTTTTACAGCTCATTGTGAGCATATCTCTCCCTCTCCTCTCTCTCTCTCTCTCGTCGTTGTGCCTATATAATGTCTTTGGCAGGATCTTAGGTCTAAAAAAGGTTACAAGTTACGGTTTACTGAACTGCACCAACATACATTCAAACAAAACTCCATACAGCTACATGACCTTAACATTTCATTAACAGTTCTACAACACCAAAAGCAGATAACAGACGTACAAAGTCAATCAAAAGGAAGTGTTCGAAACCAGCTTCTGACTGACTCTACAAAGAAGTAGGTAGATAAGTTCATGTGTTGGGTATCCGAGGCCTTGAAAAATGCGGAGCTAGTTTCTTCTCGAGCTCGACCAAGCTGGATGATGCGTAAAACAAACATTAGTATAACCTTCAAATGAGTTGGCTGTTTATTACACAGAAAGTGTTGAGAAATCCGACTCACATCTCGAATCTGCGTTGAGCTTCTTTAAGTTTTGTACGGTAGAGGTCACTGTCTTTTGGTATATTGCTCATGGGATCAGCTAAAACATTAAGAATGACACTACATCACTAACAAAGAGCCCTTTGAATCTAAAACAATCATAAATAAAACAATTACAGAAAGCGTTTCTATACCAGAAAGTGTGGCATTATGGTGTTTCTCCCCAAATTCTTTGTGAACCTCCATTGCAGTTTCTCTAGTAAGGCGGATCAATCCCTGATTAAAATGCAAGCAAGTCGAAAACAGATGAAAACCAAATGAAGAAAATTGCAAAGAGAGTTTTGCTTTTTACCTTCTTCTCCTTTCTTTTAAGTATCTTGAGATGGCATTTTTTGACATAATGAGTCAAATGATAACGAGAATGCCTCGAAGACAGCTCTTCTTTGACCTCTGGATTCGCATCGAGCCACTCAGAGATATCCTTCGATTTCACCAGCTCTCCACTATCCAGAGATTCTAACCACGAATACACTGGTAACCACTGGTCAGTCCTCTGAAACCGAGCCGGATGTTGATCAGCTTGGCTCTCTAGCTGTTTCGTTAAGAAGAAGAACAAACATCAGATAAATCATAAACACATTCCAATTCATCAAGAAGAGACACGTACCTCGTTCTGTTCAGATGCTGTTTGTCTCATGTACTGTTGCATGGAGAGGAAACGGTCGACGAGGTCGGAGAGGGGCCTCTGACGGAGATCCGCCGGCAGGGATTCGAAGTTGGAGCCGATCCAAGTCTCGACTTCACTGGCGCTTACCACGGACTTGGCGTCGGGGAAGGCGGCGACCCAGGCTTGAGCCATGGTCTCCCATTCCTGAGACGGCTCTGTTCGTTGATTATTACAGATTTTGCCATCGGATTGCCCTTTTTCATTTTCCAGGGTTTCGTTTGTTGAGTTTGACATCTTTATTTTTTCTTGGTCAGGAGTTCTATCAGATTTTGTTTTCTTTTCTTCTAGTAAATACCACTTCCTTGAAACATTTAACAAAAAAAAATTAAACAAATTAGAATAAATCCAACTTTATTATGAAGCCCATGATTGGCCCAGCAACATTTAGGATTAATTAGTTTTCAGTATACAGACACTTGATAACATCTAGAAAGCACTCTTGCATATTACAAAAACAAAACTCCTTTTTATCACAAAATTACACAAAAAATAAATAAAATAGAATTTTTGAGAACTGGCATGAAATAATCCTATTACAATTTTTTTTTTTCACAAACTAGCACTCAAGAATCAAATTGACCAAATTTTTATTAATGTACATGACAATGATGTTATTGCTCGATTAATGTATAAAACAAAGTAGTTTTGATTTTTTTTTTTTTTTTTGAAACTGTTCTTAGAATTTTTTTCGATAACTTCTTCTTGTAAAGACAATTTTTCTTACAAGATATTTAGAAAGAGTTTCATGAATATATATACAATGTCTTCCTGGATTTGAGTTTACAAAACCTTAAATATATATAATATTTTCATAAAATCTTAAAAACTTTCATAAATATGTATTTAAAAGACATTCTTAAATATGTATTGAGGAAGATATTCATAAATATATATTTATAAATATCAACTGAAGTTGAATTAGAAGTATGTTTAGTAAGATATTCTTAAATATGTATAATATTTTTTAGGGTATGAATGGTGACCAGAGAATGGCGAGGAATAATGCATTCTCTAATGTTCCTAAAAATATCATCATTCACAAGGAATAAATTTTTCTTCTCATTCTCTACCATTCTTTTTTTTTAAAGAAATAAAGAACAAAAATATTCCTTGTTAAATTTGAGAAGGAACAACCATTCCTTTTCATTCCTGCAATTTTATTCCTTTACGTTCTTTTTCTATTAGTTCCTCTTGTTTCTAGAATGGTCACCAGTCGAACCCTTAGAATTTTCGGAATACCTTCCTAAATTCAGTATCTATATTTTATAAAGATACTATACGTACAAGAGTCTAAATAAATTTTCGAAAGATGTGAACCATAAAGTTTATGTGGATTTAATCTTTAAACAATACAGTGATCCTCTTAATTGAGAGAATATCTTGAAAGTTAATTTGATCATACAGGTGAAATCATGTCAGCCACAATTTTTTGAGATTTATCATTGTTACTACAATGGCCTAGGAAAGCAAACCAAATTTTCGTATGAAGTATACGATTTTAACTCTGGTTTATGGAGGAAGTGATGCACTCTACACGATGTATAGAAAGTGTTGACCATAGAGTTTCTCTCAAATGAAACGCTTACTGATGGGCTACAGAAAGGAACTGATACGTGGGACACAATCCATCCTCCTCTTATGTTTCAGTACAAGCGCAAAGCCCACAAAGTCTGAGCGGAGCGACTGACATTTGGCCCAGAAGTGTTAGAATGGATGGGCAGGTTCTAGAAGAAGAATAAGGAGCTGATGACCTGTACAAACGGTTACGAGCTGCACATGGGGTGTCGTCTCATGCGTAAGCAAGTTGCGTGGGGTAGTGGCTTATAAATAAGGAATAAGGTTGTTAGAGAAGATTATCAAGTTGTTTGATCATCTTTTGCATGGGAAGAGAGAGAAACTCCTAATAAAAACTCACTTTGTAATCGTTTTGATCAATAACAACGTACTCTTTTCTTTGATTCCATTGTTCTTTTATCTTTGATACCTAAAACGTATCAATTTGGTATCAGAGCCTTGCGATCCGAGGGAAATGGCACCAAAAAAATTCGATCTGAAGGTGAATATAGAGCAGATCCAACAGCAGATGAGCAAACTCGTAGTGACGGAGATGGAGCAGACTCGAGGACGGGTTGACTCCATCGAACAGACACTACAGACGATGCAGACCCAGATGACCAACGTGTTTGGCCGTTGGGAGGCGAAGATAAAGGAGAAGGAAGACGCGAAGCAGAGGTTACTCGAGAAGGCTCGCGGGAAGCAGATCGTGGGTGACGATGAACGCACGGAGGGTTCGATCGCGCGAAAGGGTGATCCAGAGACCGGCGAGCTGAGTCAGTTGGTGGATCAGTCGCCGATCACCGCGCGAGAGGAGCGTTCTGAAAACCGACGATCCTCGCGTCGCAGATCTGAGTACTCGGAGGGAACGTACGGAGGGCAAGATCGATCGCTAACTCGGAGGTTGGAGTTACCCGTGTTCGAAGGCGAAAGAGCGGATATTTGGGTACTGAAGGTGGAGCAGTACTTTGAGGTGGCGGAATACTCGGAGGAGGAGAAGCTGCGTCACGTCAGAACTTGTTTTGACGGTGACACCTTGTTGTGGTATAGTTGGGAGCGAGAACGAAACCCTTTTCGGAGTTGGAGTCAGATGAAGCTCCGGGTGTTAGAACAATACTCCACCAACCGAGACACATCGGCGGGGGAAAGGTTGTTGACACTCCGGCAGACTGGATCTGTTCGAGATTACTGTCGCGATTTCAAAAACTTAGCCATGAACGCCCCGGAGTTGAGCGAAGAGGTGTTGGAGCTGGCATTTATGGTGGGATTGAAGTCGAAGATTCGAGCTGGAGTGAAGATATTTGAGCCACGGGGGCTCCAGAAGATGATGGAGATGGCCAAGAAGGTGGAGGACTGGTCCGCCGAGGAGGAACCGGCAACGGGTAAGGGTAGCAAACCCAATAACGGGGGCCAATCTGGTGTCACGATGAAGCCCAGTTATGGAGGTTTTGGCCCAAATAAGCCCAAGCCCATTCCGGCCCAGACAAACCCTAATGCGAAAGGGTCTGGAAAGGGTACGACGACTCACGGGAGATTGAAACCGCCTTTCTGACGCTTAACACCGGAGGAGGTGGAGAAATGGATCACTGAAGGTCTCTGTTTCAAGTGCGATGAGAAGTTTCATCGCAATCATCTTTGCGCGAAACCAGAGCTCACTGTTTTGGTGACTCACGCGAATGGAACAGAAACGGAGTTGACTGAGGAGCCGCGCGAGTTGGTAGAGGAGGTGGTTGAGGACGAAGTCGAGGCGGTAGTGGCGGAGGTGTCGATCAATTCGGTGGTGGGCTTGACCTCTCCGCGCACAATGAAGTTACGAGGGAGTATTGGTGATGAAACGGTGGTGGTGCTTATCGATAGTGGCGCTTCCCACAACTTCCTCTCAGAGAAGTTAGTGGCGAAGTTGGGGCTGTCCACTAACGATACATCACGCTACGAAGTGTTGGTAGCTGGAGGAATGAAGGTTCATGGGCGTGGTATTATCGAAGGGGTGGAGCTGAAACTACCTACTTGCGACATTGAGACGAGTTTCTTGCCATTGGAGCTTGGCATCTCCGACATCATTTTGGGGCTACAATGGCTTGATACTTTGGGGGAGATGCGGGTTAACTGGAAGTTGCAGCAAATGAAGGTTTGGTTGGATGAGAGGTGGGTTCTCATACAAGGGGAATTTGATCTCCACTCCGCCAATGTCTCGCTTAAATCTCTGTGGAAGGCAATTGGGAAGGAGGGAGAAGGTATGATAGTGGAGTTTGGGGGACTACAGAAGGACGAGATCGCCTTGTCAGTACAACTTCAGGGGCCTATGGAGGACCTGTTGTCTCAGTACTCACGGGTCTTTGAAGAACCGACGGGGTTACCTCCTTCACGAGGGAAGGAGCATGGCATTGTGCTCGAGGAGGGAGCAAAACCTGTCAGCGTCAGGCCCTTTCGCTACCCTCAGATACAAAAGGCGGAGATCGAGAAGCAAATTGGGTCAATGTTGGCTGCGGGAATCATTCAAGAGAGTGGGAGTCCCTTCTCAAGTCCGGTGTTGCTAGTAAAGAAGAAAGATGGCAGCTGGAGATTCTGTGTTGATTATCGAACATTGAACCGAGTCACCGTGGCAGACAAGTTTCTGATTCCCATGATAGACCAACTCTTGGATGAACTTCACGGAGCACAAGTCTTTTCTAAACTCGACCTATGTTCCAGTTATCATCAGATCTTGGTGAAGAAGGAGGATCTTTCTGCACTCACGACGGGCATTACGAGTTCCTTGTAATGCCTTTTGGTCTCTCCAATGCGCCAGCCACATTCCAGTCGCTCATGAACCAAGTGTTTCGTCCTTTCTTGCGGCGGTTCGTCTTGGTGTTTTTGACGACATCTTGGTCAATAGCAAGACGGAAGAGGAGCAGGCGTTACGCGTGTTGGCTGAGCAGAAGTTGTATGCTAACCGCAAGAAGTGCCAATTTGGCAGTAGACAAGTGGAGTATTTGGGGCACGTCATCTCAGGCTCAGGCGTTGCAGTAGATGGCGAGAAGGTGCGAGCGATGCTGGACTGGCCTGAGCCTAGAACGGTCAAGGAGCTACGGGGTTTCCTTGGTCTTACTGGTTATTACCGTAAGTTCGTTAAACACTACGAGAGTATAGCCAGACCACTTACATGGTTGCTGCAAAAGGATCAATTCTTGTGGAGTAAGGAGGCCACTGCCGCATTTCAATCCTTGCAGACAGCTATGACGACCGTTCCGGTGCTAGCCATGCCGGATTTTGATGTGCAGTTTGTGGTTGAATCAGACGCATCGGGAATAGGGTTGGGAGTGGTGCTGATGCAGAACCAACGACCCATCGCATACTTCAGTCAAGCACTCACTAACAGACAACGCCTCAAATCAGTTTAGGAGCGCGAGTTGATGGCCATTGTCTTTGCGATCCAGAAATGGCGTCACTACCTCTTGGGGTGTAAATTTGTGGTTCAGACTGATCAAAAGAGCCTGTGTTTTCTCATGGAGCAGAGAGAAGTGAATCTTGAGTATCAACGCTGGCTTACTAAGCTTTTGGGTTTTCGACATTGTCTACAAACCGAGACTAGACAACAAGGCAGCTGATGCTCTCTCTCGAAAGGTTGAAGTGAAAGAGTTATACGCTGTCTCTGTATCTACCGCGTTGCAATTGGAAGAAATTTCCAGTGAAGTTGATAAGGATCCGGAGTTGCAGGAGATCATTCACGTGTGGAAACAAGATCCTCAATCACAGCCAGAGTTCTCAGTGGTACAAGGGAGGTTGCTGAGAAACGGAAAGTTAGTAATTCCAAAAGGATCTTCGTTAGTGGGTGTTATCATGCGAGAGTATCATGACGGTAAGATGGGAGGTCATGGTGGAGTGGTTAAAACACAGAAGAGGATTGCAGAGTTATTTTATTGGGTGGGTATGATGACTGATATTCGGAGGTTCATCGCTTCTTGTCAAATCTGCAAACGACAGAAGTATTCAACCTTAGCTCCGGGAGGGTTGATGCAACCTTTACGTATTCCGGAGAAGGTGTGGGAGGACATCTCGATGGACTTTGTCGAAGGCCTTCCACGATCGAAGGGAGTGAACTCGGTGCTGGTGGTTGTGGACAGGTTGACTAAGTACAGCCACTTTGTGGGGCTCAGTCACCCTTATACTGCTACGGATGTTGCGGTGATTTTCATACAGGAGATCTTCAAGCTCCACGGGTTCCCTCGTACTATTGTATCTGACAGAGATAAGGTCTTTACAAGCCTCTTTTGGAAGGATTTGTTCCGCTTGTCAGGAACGCGTCTCTGCTTTAGTACCGCCTATCATCCTCAATCTGATGGCCAAACGGAGGTGACTAATCGCGGCATGGAGACCTATTTGAGGTGCTTTGCGAGTGAGAAGCCCAAGACATGGGCGTCGTATTTAGCTTGGGCAGAACTCAGCTACAATTCATCATATCACTCTACGCTGAAGATGACCCCATTTCGTGCTCTCTACGGGCGCGATCCACCCTCGCTTATCAAGTATGAAAATGGGTCGACTGTCAACGCTGAACTGGAGAATCAGTTAAAAGACAGAGATGCCATTTTACACTTGCTAAAGGAGCACTTGCACCATGCACAGCAGGTTATGAAACAGAGGGCCGACAAGAGTCGTAGAGAGATTGAGTTTAACGTGGGGGAGTTGGTGTATGTCAAGCTTCGCCCGTACAGACAGAAGCCGTTGGCAAGGAGGTTGAATGAGAAACTGTGTGCACGATTCTACGGACAGTTTGAGATTGAGGCTCGCATTGGTAAGGTGGCCTATCGCCTCAAGTTACCAGAGGACTCTAAGATCCATGCCACTTTTCACATCTCGCAGTTGAAAAAATCAGTGGGGGAACCTGAGGATTTCATTCCGATCCCACCACAACTTACAAGTGAAGGTGAGATGTTGGTGGAACCTGAGCGCGTCTTGTCGAATCGAACTAACACCAGTTCAGGTCAAGAAGAGCTTCTGATCAAATGGAAGGGGCTACCTCAACATGAGAGTACTTGGGAGTGGAAGTCAGTGATCAAGGAGCGTTTTGACCTTGAGGACAAGGTCAATTTCGATGAGGCGGGTATTGATATGTGGGACACAATCCATCCTCCTCTTATGTTTCAGTACAAGCGCAAGGCCTACAAGGCCTGAGCGGAGCGACTGACATTTGGCCCAGAAGTGTTGGAATGGATGGGCAGGTTCTAGAAGAAGAATAAGGAGCTGATGACCTGTACAAACGGTTACGAGCTGCACATGGGGTGTCGTCTAAGCAAGTTGTTTGATCTTTTTTTGCATGGAGAGAGAGAAACTCCTGAAAAAAACTCACTTTGTACTCGTTTTGATCAATAACAACGTACTCTTTTCTTTGATTCCATTGTTCTCTTACAATTGATACCTAAAACGTATCAGGAACTCAGTCGAAGGATGCAATGATCTGGTTCTGCGTCTGCCGTCCAGATACTTGGATGGCTTGTGACTCTATCTGATGTTAAAGAAGTGAAGCTTGCGGCTTTATAACGACAGAACGAGGTATATGGATGTTTGTTTGACATATGGATATATGGTTCATCTGACATATGGACATGACAACATTGACAAGAGTCGCACCCTATAGGCTATATTATAACTGTTTAAGAAGTGTGGGAAAAAAATGTATAGTTTTTTCTCTAGTTTGGGTAAACTATGTTTGCTTTTAGTTAGGTTCGTTTGATTTAAGGATGCTATGGTTAAATTTCGACTAAGGTCATTTGGTTCAGATTCCGTCTAAACTAAATTCGGTTTAGATACCAACAGTCCTCATACAAGTTACAAAATCAAAAGCAAAAGTGAACACTCTAAATGTTGAAACGATGATCTAAGGAAAAATTCTCCAGTAGTAAAGGCAGCGGTGGAAAAGAACAATTTTATAGTGACTCAAGTCTTTAAAATGCAAATTTCAAACTTTTATTGCTTGAAGAGAGACAAAAACGATACATTTGGATTGAGACAACTTTATGTAATATGTATCACTTGTCGAGAAACCGAGGCTCTTTCTTCTATCGATTCACACTGTTATCTCCACACCATCATGGAAAAAAATAAAAATGGAAAAAAGTATCCAAAATCGGATTTCTCTAACTAAATACGACTCGACTAGAATAAGAGAACAATGGAATGTGGGAATAAAACAAGTTCGTAAGAAAAAAATGTAGGCTTTACTTATTCATCTTCTGCTATGAAGTTTGGTTCTTCCCCTCGACATAGGTACTCATCGCACATAGAAGACGTCCCCCAATCTTTCCTTAGCCTCAAGATATCCTCCGTGAACGTCGATCCAGAGGCTCCAATGAAGACGCTGGACATGGCACATATCGTTTTATCCAGCATTGCATCCACCTACGCATTTACAATAAAAAAATTACCGGTCTATGACTACTGAAGATGGTAACATGCAAAGTTTGATACATCATTAGGCATTGTCTAGTCTTCTATAATAAACATTTTAGTTCACTTACCAAATTCAGACCGCACAGAACCAAGTTTAAAGCGAACAGCATTTCAAGAGTTATGGTTTTTTTTTAACCGTAGACAAATTGTAGAAACAGTGAGATTCATACCTGAGAATCATCCTCTATACCATGCCGATATAACAAAGCGTCCCATTTCTCAGCTGAATTACGCGGTGGACGTTTGACAAGTGGGACAATTTTTCCATCGACCACAACAAGTGACTGAAGGAGACTTGTTTCACTTTCTGCAGCATCTGTTGAAAGATAGATTACTGCACCGTTGGATCTTTCGACCATCCTAGCAATACACTCCGCAGCTTGTGGAATCGGATAGAAGCAACTCGGAGCTTTTGCATTGCTGCGAATGAAATATATTTTTTTACAATTTTAAATATGACTACAAGTCTAACCTGCAATGCCCCCTTATAAGCAAAGATGAAAAAGCCATACCAAAATTTGAGGAACCCATGTCGACGGAAATGAAGCGCGATGAAATTGTTTCCCAAGAAGGTCTGTATGAATCGCTGTGCGGTCAGCAAAATAAGCTTATTGGGTTCAATCAACGTCTTGCACTTGTGGTTAATAGGTCCACCTGGCTGCATCACCCAATCCTGCTCCATATCGGCATAGAAAACATCCCCAATTGCGATCACATCATCATCAGACTTGAAACTTCTCCGCACCTCATCCACACTCCTCTTGCTAGGTTTCTTTATATCTTCGCTCCAAGGAGACTCGAGCTTCCGCTCGATTGAAACCCCCAAACCTTTCAGCTTCTTGATATGCTCATCATCTACATAGCAAAGCTGCGGCGATGAGAAGTAACAAATGAAACGGTCGATACGAGGAGGACGACTCTTTTTAAACTGATCGAAAGAAACGACAACGTTTCTTCCCAAGCAAGTATTAATCCGCTCAATGTCAATCACTCTGTCGTACTGGTAATCAAACTTGGAGCTGGGGATCACAAGAACCCGATCCAGCAACGCGGCGAAGAACATGTGCTTCTCTAGGCAAATCAAGTGGTTGCTCATTTGTCCCGAAAGGCATATAGCGAACAGAAACTTGTCCGATCTCGGTTTCCACTCTACTGTTTTCCGATCTGACAACTTCTGATCCACCTTCACGCATCTCTCGTACAAGTTAGCCACCGATCCGGAGTAGTTCCCGGTTTTGTGTGGCGACAGAAGCGCCTCTTGGATCTCCTTATTCAGTGAGATCTGCTTCGCGACGGCGACTCTCACAGAAGAGTTCGCACTCGTCGTACCGTTCCAGATAGAGAGAAGCTCGACCTGTTGCTGCCTGAGGAGATAGAGCGCGCGGAGCTCGGATTCTTTGACGCGACTCGAGAGCGGATCTACCTTGAAACTGGAGAATTGCTGACGGAGATTAGTGAATAAGAAGATGAGACCGATCGAGATGGTTAGCGAGACGGCGGCGAGGAGGTAACGCTTGTTGAGCGAGATCTTCCTCCGCGACAGAATGTCTTCGATCTGGAAAGATGATCCGCCGTTTGTGGCGGAGGAGGAGGAGGAGGAGGATGGCGGATCTTCTAGGTGGCGGCTGCGAGTGTCGTTCTGAGGGATCAAATGCTGGTGGTCTTCTTCGTCGTCGTCTGAGGAGTTACGCTCCATTGCAGATAGAATGATGTCGTGAGATTCTGCTCCTTGCTTTCAGGAGAAATCAACTACATTGAGTAACGAAGTAGTGAGATTGGAACGTGAAGGAGAAGAAATAATAATTTCGTCGGTCGACTGTGGCCAGTGGGTGGGTGGAGGAGAACGACTCAGTACCGGGTTTTATTCTGTATTAATGTTTGATTAGATGATTGATCAAACCGATTTGATGATTGACATGTTTGACTTGTACTGCTCATTGTAAATTTTGTAATCTTACTCTTTTGAAATAGAGTGTGACTAAATGGGGATTGACCTATAGGGATAGAATGGAGATTAAACAATTTGGACTGCAAAGCTATCGCAAAAACCTTTCGGCTCTCCATGCTAAGATGGAAAGATTACTATGGAATTTATAGATTACTATCTTCCAAACATAAATATATGGCTAAAATTTGATGGAAATGACTGCTAACTTAGTTGTCGGGCCGGTCTTTTCCTCCAAACTAGTTCATTCCGGATTATACGAGAAGGTTTCTCTGGATTTAGCATTGCTCATATCCCCATGGCTAGGAATCTGGTGAATGACATCAGTTATTTATCATTGCTCATTGCTAGGTTTCCTCCGAATTAATTCATTAAATTTTCATTTTCTTAAACCAGTTAAAAAGACAGGTGAATGACATCAGTTATTTGGGTTTCTAAATAGGTTCTCAAAGGATCTGGTGAATGATTGTTGTGAAATTTCACAGGCGTATCCAAATTTGAGTAAAATACCTTTGCTAGATGCAACATGATTATTAGCTTTCTGATCGGGAGATCTTTGAATTTGTTTTTGAGAAATTTGGTTATTGGTTCCTATAACTGGTGAATAATGAAATTCTTTGGCTATATCCAGAGAAATCCATCTAGGATAGATTTTCAACTTCATCATAAGCCTAATATGAGAGGGATCTATTTTGCTTGCAAATCTTATCAAAGAAATGGAACATTTTACACCTTAGTATCTTGTCTAATTAGATCATGCATACTAACTCGTGTAAGAAAATAAGTATAGTGCACACTCTTCAATCGATGGTATTTTTTGTCGTAGTGTATGTAACTTTAGGAACATTAATTTATCATAGTTGAGAGGTAAGAATGTTTAAGGTTTTGCGAAACTTTAAAATGTTTTAGATGTTCCTATCCATGTGTGTATCACAAAGGTTGTAACGAAGAACGTAGAGACTAATTGGAGGAAACATTATTACACTAGTAAAAAATATTGCCATGTTAAATCGTTAAAAGCTAAAAACAAGGGATAGAAAACTCTTAGAACTACAATGAATAACTCTACCATAAATGAGTGAAGTCATGTAAAGCAATATGCCAGTCATGTAAAAGCTATTCGAATAAGAGACAAGTCCAATGAGATTATGAAGAAGGAAAAATGATATCGATGACTGTGCTTACATTCATTTATAGAAAATCTGATTTTCTATAACTGTCGAAAATCGACCATGGTCATTCTGCAGCAACAAAAAAATTGATTCATAAGAAATCGTAGATGAATAACAACCAAAGAGCTTAAGTAATTCCATGTAGTGATTATGTCCTTACTGAACCATAAAACTTTAAAACAAATAAAAGTATACTATTAGCCAGCTATTATAATTTAGTATAAATATTAATGTCCTTGCTTATGCAAGGGTGAATCACCTAATTATGTATAGGGAAAATTTCTGAAAAATACCCAGACTAATTTTTCTTTGCTAAATAAATACACGAACTTTTTAGGCTTCCCAAAAAATACACAGACTAATTATGGTTGTTCCAAAAATACATGAACTTTTGAATTGTGCAGGTTTCACACCTCAATTTTGACGGCGTTAACTCTGATTAACAGAAGATTAAGACAACGTTAAAGAGTTAACTGAACACGTGCCTAATCAGTGAAAGCTCGGTTAACTCCTAAAATTCCAAATCGAAAGAAAAACAAACCCTAATTCCATTTAGCCCCAAATTGAATTTGTTCCAGATTCTCTTCTTCTCTAAACCTTGTTCTTCTTCTTCATGTCGCTTTGAAGTCTTCGATTTCCATGTTCTATAAGAGACGAAAAAGATGAGGTAATTTCTCTTCGATTTAATAATCCGAGTTTGTGTTTTTATTCTTCTTCATGTTCTGAGTTTCTAAATCCTAATCTTCGGTTTGATTGTAGTGATCTAGGGTTGATGAAGGTTAGGCTACACTATGGAGGCGTTATGGAGCGTAAAGATAACAACTTTTTCTACCGGGGAGGATTAGTGAATAAAGACATTGCTATCGATCCAGACTACATGACATGGTCTATGTTTGAAGGATTCTGTGAAGACAATGGGTCAAACGGTGTGGTGAAACATGTCTGGTACGAGCTTCCACAAGAATCTATCGATTTGGTGAAAGTGATATCCGAAGTCACTTCAGATGCTTCTATTAATCAGATGTGTTGTGAAGCTATGAAAGTAGGAAGCGTTGATATGTACATTGAGCAGAGTGTTGGTGAGAAGGTTGATGATCAAGTACCAAAGGTTGGGGAAGAAAACAGAGGTGAAGAAGACATGGGTGAAGAAGATGCCGGTGAAGAAGACAAAGGTGATGAAGACAGCTATGAAGAAGACAAAGACGATGAAGGTCAGAACAATGGAGAATCGTCAAATGCTCGTGATGAGGGTGAGGAAGAAATCATCAAAGAAGCAGGAGATGATATTCCATTTCAGTCACTCTTTGGGGATATCAGTGATGAGGAGGAAGTTAGAGGTGGCAGTAGTGATGAAGTTAGAGGTGGTGCTAGTGAAGAAATTAGAGGTGGAGCTGAGGATGATGAAGACGAATCCGAGAGGCAATTAAAAGATGATGAACATCCGGCTCCTGCTGTTGACACTGATGATGAATGGGAAGACTTCAATCGACAAGAAAAAGCAATTTCGGGAACTACATACAGCAACGAGAAGCCTCCTTACTTGTGGTTAATGCAGACATTCAAGAGTGGAGAAGAGTTCAAAGACCAGCTGTTGCGCTACGTTCTGAAGACAAATTATGATGTGAAGCTTTGCAGATGGGAGAAAACAAAGTTGGGAGCCATTTGTACAAAAGAAAGATGCGAATGGAAGATTTATTGCTCAGTTGAGAAGCCAAAGGGGAAGTGGATGGTGAAGTCTTATGTGGATAAAGATAACCATCTCAAGAGCAGCAAAGCAAGGATGTTGAAGCAGGGTACAATTGCAAGGCTATATAAAGATGAAGCAAGAAGAAGGCCTGGTATTAAGTGGACTGACATCAAGGATGAGATAATGATGAGGTACAATCTCTCTGGTTGCTATATTGCTCCCTTCTCTGGTCGTGTATTTGATGTATGGGGGCCTGGTCCACAAGGTTCTCAAGAACAACCACCTCAAGACTCTTAGGATTTATCTCTTTCTTTATCTTCTTGTCTCACTTCTCTAAAACTTTGTAGGATGATGTTATTTTGGTTGGATGTTTTCTTAGACTTCATAACTTTCTGTCACGATTTTAAGATTAGTATGCTTTATTGATAAGAAATTTGACAGGAAGAAGACATAACATATAACAACAATCCACATACATTGATGAAAATTATGCAACTACAACAATCACAAACGAGCACACACCCATCGAAACGTACAAACCAAGACACAAACACAATGAAACATGAAAACATAAGACACAAAGCATAACTACTTCTTCAACATGGCAAAGACGATGATGATTGTGATAACAATGAAGCCTCCCCATGAAAGAACAAGAAATTGCCTTAGCAATTTCTCCTTTTCAGCCGATGTTATAAGCGCAATTTCTAGTTTTTTCTTCTCCTCTGCGAGTCTGTCCCCTTCCTCCAACAATAATGCATTTGAATCTTCAATTGTGGCTTGTTGAGAAGTTGTCCAAGGTGACTGTTTAAGGACTTTGATTTCTTCTCTCAGACGATCCATCACATCTCGCGCCTCCAGTAAACTTTGTTTCTGCCAAGCATTTTGCTCCTCTAAATCAATCCAAGCCACGAACCCATGAGGATTACACAACCAAAACCTTCGACCCCGATTATCATTTGTCCACGCTTTTGCCATACTCGTTCGTCTCTTGCAGTGGCATAAAGGACCTTTGTTCTTCTTCTTAGAAGATGAGATTGCACCTGAACTCGAGCCTTCACTCTTACCCATCTCTTTCGATTTGTTCTGGAGATTTCTCAGATAAAAAGAGAAGAGAGAAAATTAGGGTTTGTTCGTAATCGATTTGGGGATTTTATGAAGCCAACGAGTTTTTTACGGCTTCCGCACGTGTTCAGTTAACTGTTTAACGTCGTCTTAATCTTCTGTTAATCAGAGTTAACGCCGTCAAAATCGAGGTGTGAAACTTCCGAAATTTAAAAGTTCATGTATTTTTGGAACAACCATAATTAGTTTGGGTATTTTTCAGGAATTTTCCCTTATCTATATGGGGAAAAAAATGAAATTAGCATAGAGACAAAACACAACAGTTGATGTTACCTCCAACTTTCCCCTACTAATATTGATATACAATAAACATATAATTTTCATGGCTGATACAACGTGTATACATGTGCTTGTTTGAATATGAGGATTCTGCTTAGTAAACGTTCCATAAATTACTAAATTAAGATGAAAAATTAAATATCCCAGCATTTGAAAAAAAACTTCACGTGATCAGATCTCAAAAAGTCTCACGAACAATACAAAGCAAACAACCTTTACAACTTGTCTTTCTCTTAAATTATATAAAACATCTCTACTCAAAAATTCCTCATAAAAAATTGACCAAAAATAGAAATTACCAATGAAGAGATTACATCCATCAAGATCGGTCTCAGTAGCTCTGCTTCTGATTTTGCTAGCTTTCTTTAGCAGCAAGTTTCACACAGAGGGACACATAGATTTGCGGATAAGCATGGAGAAATCTATTGGAGGTAGCTTACGAAGAATCCCAAGAAGTCGATACAGTCCTATACAGAACAAGTAAGTGAAATCAAAACACTACACAATCAAAATTTCATTCGATATTTATCCACACCCAAATCTCTTTTAGATGTATTTTGACATCAAGATTGTGTATTTCTGTACCAGGAGAGATCCAAGTAGGAAACAGAAGATCACTTCAAGAGAACCATAGATCTCTCTCTCTTTTAAGTTAGATCTTCTGAGGTTTTTTGTTTGTTTGGGTTGCAGAATAGTATGCATACACTTGTTTGTGAATGCCGCAGTGTAGAGTTTGATACATTTACTGTTTTAACTAGTTTACTCTGCCACTGTTTTTGAGTCAGGACTCATTGTTTAATGTTTAGACCTCTAAGTAGTGTTTACTGGGATTTGTAGATTCTGAAACATCTTCGAGTTTCTATTTATTTACTTGAATTCAATATGAATTTTTAAATATCCATGGTATATGTATTTCTTTTTCCTTTTATTTTAGAAAATTTCAAGGATTTGAGTGGAATGTTTATTGCATATTCTGTAAAAATCCTGGAGCAAGTTTAGCTACTCATCACTAGAATAACTGAATTCACATACCGATCAAACAAATAATTTTTTAATCTTTGTTTAACATTTACGTGTACTTCAGGATCCACTTCTAAAATCGCCTAAAATGGGAAATTTAAATACAGCAGTAACAAACTAAAACTCCATCGAAGCTAGAAGGTTTACTCTTTTTCATTGACAAAAATGCTTGGCTATAAACAAATACTTGGACAGATTTTAATAGATACCCCATCATGGACTCGAGATACTTTATGTCTCTCTACATTATCAAAATCTGTTTTTAGTTTTGTAAATTGGTAAATCAGATTCTCATTTTTTTGCCTTGTCTTTCACCCCGACACAAGTTGCAAGAAGAGTTGAAGTCCAAGATGATTTGTGTCGCTGGGATAATCCATTGTCTTCTTCGTCATGATTGTTCTTACTGTTTGTTCTTAGAATAATTAACTAGAAATTTGATTTTAGGATAACTGGAATAAAAAGAAAATGTGACTAATTTTCTGATCTGAATTCTACAGAGCAAGGTTTCTATACACAACGAGAGTTGTCCTAAATAACTTAGTGAACATATCTAAATGAATTTTAATGGATGTCTAGGAAAATTGGTCGCGCAATGAAAGTTGGCCTTCGAAGATGTAGACTTAGACAGTTCGTCGCGGCGAGAGTTTGACAACTGATAACTTAATTCGAATTCTAGGATTGAACTTAATAAACCCTTAGCAACAATTGATCTGAGTTTTGATTGCATGTTTGAGATCTCTGATTCTAGCATTTTTCCTATATGTCTACGAAGCGATATCTTTGTTCTGTTTGATTTACTGCTTTTTATTTCTTTTATAGCTTTACCAATAATTGTAAGTCTATTGTGTCATCCATGCTCCTTGTGAATTTGATCCCCAAGTATTGCAATTGACATTTTATTTGAGAGAGTGCTTTCGGGGTAATTTGAGCATATCATGTATCTACAACAAGCATTCTCCACGTTGATGAAATACATCATGAAGTTCAATCTGTCCAAGTGCTCCTTCGGAGTAAATTCCTAGAAATTTCTAGGGTACATAGTCACACATCGTGGTATCGATGCTAATTCAGAACAAATAAGAGAAATCCATGTGATCACTTCACCAAAGAGCCCAAAATAGGTTCATAAACTAACATTAAGAATGGAAGCCCTAAGTAGATTCATCTCACCACTATAAGACAAATCTCACGCGTTCTTCAAGCCCTCAAGAGGCCAAAATAATTCAACTGGGTTGAGAAGTGTGAAAACGGTTTCACTAAGTTAAAGGAGTACCTTACTATGCCTCCCCTGCTATCAAAACTCTATAATGGAGAAATATTGTTGCCCTATTTGGCGGTATCAGAGTATGCAGTGAGTGCCATCCTAGTGCGAGAAAAAGAAAATAGGCAATACCACATGTACTACGTCATGAGCAAATCATTCCTTGATGCAGAAAAATGATACAATCACCTTGAAAAGTTGGCTCTAGCCCTGGTCGTAGCATCAAGGAAACTACACTCCTATTTTCGGGCTCAACTTGTTTTCGTGGTAACATCTCTACCCTTTAAAGCAATACTCCACAAGCCAGAAGTATCATGCCGGTTGTCCAAATGGGCAGTATAACTCGGGAATATGCCATAATATTCAGACCCGCCACAACAATCAAGTCGCAAGTACTAGCCAACTTAAGTGCTGAATTCTCCTCAACTATTCTCCATGCAGTGGAGGAAGAGGTAAACATCCATAAAGATAATAATCAAGTAGGGGAATGGAAACTCCACCTAGACGGATCCAAAAACGTGAGAGGGGCATGAGTAGGCATCATACTCATCTTCCCATCAGAAGACACGTCATCAAGAGCCGTAAGATGCAACTCCAAGACAACCAATAATAAAAGCGAGTATAAGGCTTTAAAAGTTGGACTCACCCTAACTAGAAAAAATGGGAGTAGAAAACCTTCAGGTATACAACGACTTGCAACTAATTGCTAACCAAACGCAGAGAGAATATCTGGCAAAAGAAGCAGTATGGCTAGATATTTAGTGCTAGCCAAACACATGATCGACAAGTCCAGAGTTGCAAGCTAACACAAATCCTAAAGGAACAAAACTCCCAGGCCCGATGCCTTAGAAAATCTTGGCTTCGCCTTGGAAACTAAAAGTCAGCTAAGTATCTCCTTGTTCGTGCTTTAGTGGGAAGCAACGAATGAGTAATATTTACCATCAAGGAATTTCGAGGCTAGGATGATAGTGCTGTACGGATGAGTTTTGGAATGATAAATATTTATTCTATGGGCAAGGTTGATGGATGTGAAGGTTTAATGGGAGCAAGAAATATAAAAGGTAGTCAATCACCCTTGTATGCGCAATTTGAGGCCTTAATCTAAATGATGAAATGTATAAAAATTATGCGACAAATTCAAGTAAATTTAATTTTACAACATATCGTTCTCAGTTAGAAAATATGGTTTTGGAATAATATGTTCTTACAACTTATTTGAAAGAAATACAACAAATAAAAGAAAGTTTCAGAATGTCCATAATATCTTACAGTTGGCAGAAACAGAAGCAATCCTATGGAATGAAGCACAAGTGACAATGCCACAAATGGACACACAATTATCATCCAGTACGGATGATACTAGAAAAATCTCCCCAAAGTTAGGAAGATGGTGCTTTACAGATAAGTCTTGGAAAGATAATTATTTATTCTTTTGGCAAGGTCGGTTTAGTACACTTGAAAGATTTGAAGGTTTAATGCCGACGAGAAATACAAGAGCTAGTAAATCACTCTTGCATGCGGAATTTGAGGCCTTAATCTGGGCGATGGAATGTATGAAATTCTTCGACTATTTCAAGTGACTTTTGCGACAGAGTATTCTCATTTGGTAAATATGATTTCAAAATCAGAAGAATAGCATGCTTTTGTGATTTACTTGGAAGAAATATAACAGAAAAAGGAAAGTTTCAGCATGTTCGTGATCACACACGTACCTTGGACTCAAAATACAAAAGCAGACAGTCTTGCACGAGTTGTTTGGATTCAACCGTCCTATTTTACTCACATGTACACAGTTTTCAGCTTTCTTAGAAAAGTCTTGGCTGAGTCTTTTTATGTTGATGACAAAAATAAATTAATTTTTATTTAAAATTTTACTTAATAGTTTATTAAATATAGAAAATAAATAAATATTAAAAATAATAAAATAATAAAATCAAAAATAATTGTTCAATTTTGCCAAAATTGTTTTCAAAAGAAATTCAGATTTTTTTTTTTTACTTTTTTTGAAAACGGTTTTTCTTAAAATAAATTAAAGCAGACCTTTATTAATGTGTACGATATTTTCTTGAATTTTTTTAAAAAATAGTGAATTCAGTAATGCATTCATAAATCTGTAACTATGTAATTTGTATGTATATTTAGGAAGATCTTCTTAAATGTGTATGCATCTTTCGAAATACTATTTTTTCTTAAGTATATATTTACAAGCTTGATATTCATTTATCCAACAATTACAAATATTTTCCTATATTTTATAAAGATATTACATATTTAAAAATATCTTCATATATTTTAGAAAGATGTTATATATTCAATGATATTCCTAAATAGGCATATAAGTTAAATTCACCAAGATATCATACAAATTTAAGAACATTTTCCTACAACTTTAAGAATAGTTTATACATATTCAAAAATATCTTACTAAGTATATCTAATTCAAATTTAGTAAGGTATTATTAAATATATATGCATGAAAGTCTTCCTAACACACATTTAAAATGTATTTTAAATATACATTTATGATTTTTACCATAATTGTATGAAAATATTACAAATATTTATCAACATTTTCCTAAATCTTAGGACGATATTATATACATTTATTAATATTTTCTTAAATATGAATATAATTCAAATTTAGGAAGAAATCACACATTTCAGGAAAGTATTCTTAAACTTCTTTTTAAATAAAAAATTGCCATTCAAAATGAAAGAAAATTTTGAAAATAAAATTCAAAACGTTTCAATTTGTTAAAAAATATTTGTTTTCTTTAAATAAATGGATATAATTGTTATTTACCTTTAATAAATATTAGATTGGTCATTTTGAACCTTGTATATTAGTTAGGGGATAAAACATGTTTTAGAGTTATTTAAGACAATTTTTATTATATTTTTGAAACCAAACAATTTTGTGTTAATTTATCATAAAAATAAAAATTAAATTGGTTTACAAATAAACAAAAGCCAAAATCAAATATTTTTATTTCATAAAATTTAATTTTGTACAAAATATAATGGTGAGAATCTAATATATTTTTATATAGCTTGAAATTAAAATGTTAATTATGATCATAAATGTTATTTTAGGCATATTAGTAAAGTAAGATAAAGAACAAAAAAAAAACATGAAAAGATGATCGATTATCAATAACCAAAAAAAAAAGTCAAAAAGGTTACAGAGACAGACCTGCTGGCAAAATTAGACATTTTCTGATTTAACATTTAAAAACTAAAAAAGAGGCAGAGCAGTTATCGAGCAGCATGATTCTCAACTTCCACAGCATCAACGTCCTCGTCACCTACGCCGATCGCCGCAGCCCCAACCCACAGATCTAACGGGGAACATTCCATCTTATGCTTCACTCTCCAATCTAACGCCTGACATCCTCTCGAACAGTAGTTCACTTTCCCACAGACCGAACATCGCCGGAATTCATGCGACCGAGTCTCCGGCCTCCCGCAACCGCCGTGAGAACACATCCTCAACCCCTCCGCCAAAACAACCCGACCAGAATCAAACCAATCCTTCAAAAACCGGTTTACTGGACGAATCTCCTGAACCTGTAATCCGTTGAGTTCGGTTAGCGTCTCGTCCCCGGATTTGAGAGAGAGGTAAGAGCGTAGAGAACCAGCGAGCTCCCTCGCGTTCGCTTGAATCAAAAGCCGACGACCTTCGGCGACGTCGCGAGGAACGCCGTAACCGTCTTGCAGGCAGTGACCGAGCTCTCGGAGCGCGTCGACGTGGCCGAGGTAAGCGGAACGCGCGCAGAGAGCGACTCCGGCGCGTAAGTTCTTGTCGGATTTGTTACCGCCGCTCCCGTTAAACTGAATCACCGACAACGAGTAAAGCGCCGGCGCGTGAGACTTAATCGCCGCTCTGGCCATCAAAGAAGCGCCGCTCACTGGGTTTTGAAGACAGTAAAATCGGATCTGCGCAAAAAAAACAAAAAATCAACACCAGAGAGAGAGAGGGAAAGAGAGAAGGAGGTTTGAAGACGAACCATTCCGAGAGCGTAGCAAGCGTCAATGTTTCCGGCATTAACACAGAGTTTGAGGAATCTGTGAGCGGAGTCAGACCATTTCTCCGCCGTGACGGCTAGGGTTTGAGTTCCCGCTCTGGATAAAACCATAGGATGCAAACCCAGTCGATTCAGTCTCTTGCATCTGAAACGACAAAAGAGACTTCATCAAAATAAAGAATCGGGTGGCTTAAGGAAAAGGCCTGACTGACTTACGTGATGAGAACGTTGAAGAAATCGGCGGGACAAGAAGCGGAGGAACTGAGTTTGCGGAGGATAGAGAAGACGAGATCGTCAGGTAAGTCATCGATGTGGTTGACCGTGAGGTTCTTCTCTAACCTGGGTTTTTTGTTTAGATGCGTCATCGGAAATGATAAAAATCGTTGGAGGAGAACGAAGATGAGAGGATTTGTTTCTTTTGTTGGTTAATGTTAATCTTGAGAGTGGAGAGAAAGATGCCAGAGAAGGAGGAAGAAGAAGATGTGTCTTACATTTATACACAGAAACACGCTCGTGATTATAAAATAAAACTGTTTTTTTTTTTTTTGGCGTCAAGGCCTTGTGCCCTCGTGGCTCTTTCTTTCTCGTTACTTTTTTTTTTGGCTTTAACGTCTATCGAAAAATCAGGATCAAAGGGTGAGTGTGTAATTAAGATTAAGGTGGATAGTGATTAAACGCGAGAAATTATAAATACTGATATTTTTAACTATCTTCCAAACTATCAACGAGACCTTGTTTTGTGTATAAATAATTAAATACCAAGTTAATGAATATATGAATAAATCAAACAGTTTCGAATGTATTTGTTAAACCAAGCTATTTGTCTGTTCTTCATCCCATCCCATTACTGGCAATGTTCTTGCTTCATATATTGAATGGTGAATATATTGTGATAACATAGTTTACAAAAAACAAAATATTTTATTTTTTTGATAACATTAAATATGTAAACAGTAATCTCAGAGATTATTTCCTATATAAAATCGGAATCTTTTTGTTTATGTATAATGTATCTAGCAAGCTGTTAAGAATTCTTTTTATTTTAGCATCATTTACAATAGTTTAAAACAATAATTTATACATAGATACAGAAAATTTTAGTTCTTAAATTTAAAATATATCTTGTTGTAAGAAAGTAAAAAATTTGTCCAAATTAAAGATAATTTTACTATACATATTAAATTTTAACTATTAATATATTTTATACATAGATAATAGTTTATGATAAGTAGATGATGATAAATAAAATTTGAATTGAATTCATGTAAGAAAATATAATTTTAGATTAAGAATTTTTCATTATTAAATGTTAAAGAAGTGTTATATTTTAAACATTTGTAAGATTGATTGTAAACTTCGTATTTAATGGCTAAATAGTTTATATTTTATATAACAAAGATGAAGTTTTATATGTTTGCTTATGAATATGCAAAATAAAAGATCTTATCATTTTTTATTTCGGGTCATCACATTAAAAAAAAATAGAATCAACTCTCTTTCACTAAAAAATAAGAATCAACTCTAAGATTATTTATCCAATTTGATGCAAAACCTATACAATGCTTTATTTTGGCACAAATTTTACATTAGTGTATCCCCAGAAACACATCGTTCTGAGTTGACCTCTATGACAAGTGAGCTCGCATAGAGGAATAACGAATCACGGCTTTACTTCGCGAAATCGAACCAACGAACTTCCTAGGCAAGTTGCAATATTCGTGGAGTTGGATTTTGAGTCGGCCACAGGTAAGGAGGTCAAGATCATTTATGCTTTTGGAAGCTCGATGTCGGCGAGACTGGGACATAGAATCAGCTCAATTTTGTTTCAACAGTACCGATATTTGTGCTAACGAGGATGGATGCAGTTTCGAAATTAAGAATCGAGCAACAAGAAAAGGGAGAAAATATCGGAGGAGGCTAACGATTATAAATAGTATATAATAAGGGGAGGAGAACGGAAAAGAGGGGGACACAGACATATTCATTCCCGCTTACACACCTATATAATCAAATCACCTTTACCTCGAGCTCTAGTTCCCTCAACGCTTCGAACTTGTTTTAGATCTTGTTCTTCATTAGACTAGACTTATTTTATTCAAAAACACTTGTAAACTCGTTAATATCATTATACAAATCTATTTTATTCTAAGGATAATATTACCCAAAAGATCTTGTTCTCAAATTTACAAATAATATTCTAAAATACGTAGTGTGGGTTTTAAGACTCACAACTGTCAAAGCCGTTCAGAACCTAAACAATGAGAATATGCAACCATCCTTACTTCGGTTTATTTCAGAATATGTAGAGACTGACTTAATTTGGTCAAAATTTTACAACCCGATTTAGCTTAATGCAGAGGGAGATATCAATAAGCAAAGGCTGAGAGGGAGACAAAAGTACGGAAGACCATAAATCATGTGGCCGTCACATACGAACACATATGGTTTAATTGTAAGCAAAGTTACTAAACACGTTTTCATTTGTCATTTCTCCCCCAACAATTATCTAGTTTTGGAGTGAACTTGTAGAAAAGGGCATCTTAATCATTACATATGGATGTAGACTAAGAAAACAATATCAACCTTCAAGAAAGGTTATCTCTTCAGATAAGAATATGGAATATAATATCCCTATATTTATGTCTTATAAAATGTAAATATATTAGTCAGCGTTAAGGGTTCAAATAGTCTAAACCTATGGATTAGGACATAAACTTCAAGATTATAAATGTATAATGCTAAATATAGCATACTTAAATAATTACTAGCATCAGACTAAAACTTGATCTTTTAACTATCAAATAAAAGGAATTCCAAGATTGTAGTACACTTAAAACTTTTTAAATCAGATTTATGATACATTTGTTAGTTTTTTTATGTAAGCAAGAAATTCTGGACCTTTAATATGTACTGTATGGACCAAAGACCAGCTTTAAGACCCCTCTAACTAGTTGAGCGAACCACATTTGTAGAATACCTTTGTAAGTTAGTATATTTAAGTCTGGAACCAACTTTTATTAAATCGTAAATTTCATAATCCTTATCTAAAACACGCATAGTCCAAGTTGAGAGACGAGCAGTGGAAAAAAGAGTTTTGGAAAACAAGTTACCAATAAGCTAAGCAGATGAAAATGATTACAATATATATGTATATATATATATATATATATTCGTTTTCTAATAATAAATAAATGATAACAATAAAAGATATTTGTTAAATTGATTGCCATAAAACTAGATGAAAATGACCAGATTAAGGATTGCATGTGGATAAGATTTGAAGGATGAAAATCGCAGATTGGAGTAGGTGGAAGACTCATCCTTTTCACGACCACCAGAAATAAGAGAAGCTGAAATAAAATGATTTTTTCTTCTAATAAAAATATATTCTCTTTTTATTTTCTTTGAAGGGTCGACGAGTTTGGTTGATAATGAGTGTCGCATTTTGTTCCCACACTGTACCATTTGCATGCCATCATCATCTTTTCTTCAAACTCTTTTCTCAAGTAGAATAAATTAATTATACACAAAAAGGTTTGCTTGCAAGGACTGCAATGAACATAATTGCATGTGGGATCAACTTTGGTTTAGTTCGCTGAGTATGAACGATACGCATTCTATATTTAGTGTTTAAAATGGCTTAACGCATAATTATATGGTAGGACTACATTTGCGTCTCATTGTGCTTTACTTTAATAAAGTTAATTATAAGTTAAATAGAAAAAGGAAAAACACTCTAAAAGCATAGTAAAACAATCTACATTTCGTTAGATCCAAAAATTAGTATTTGGAAAAACGAATCACATCCAGGCTCTGCTCGTTGATCCAATCGGAAATCATAGTAAAGACAAGACTTAACTCGTCTTCATGTAGGTACTACCGACTTTGTCACCTCGCTCCAGGAGGTGCATAAATTGGTTGGTCGGAACTTGGAGACTTAGGCCCTCGCCTATAAGGAATGAGCACACAAGCGCAAATGTGAGTTACTCTTTCAGCCTGGTGATCAGGTTTGAGTCGTAATGACGAAGGATAGAATTCCTTCACATGAGTATAATAAGCTCATATTGCGAAAGATAGGTCATGTGTAGGTTTTGGAACGCATAAATGCCCCCTCGTATCAATACATCCAATGTCTTCAGTGTTAAGTGCATGTCTTTGTTCCGTGGTGACAATGAGGTTCCAGATTTAGGGAAGAATCTTCTCCTACCCGGGGCGACCTGATGCAGTGCATCTAACCTTTAAACCGACGTGCTGGCTATAACTTTTTTTTTGTATCCATCGAACCTGTTTGGTTTTATTTCTTTATAAATATGTTTGGGATTATTATAGTGGCGTCTCAATGAAATCCTCCGCCACAAGTTTCTAAATTAGTTTGATCTACCATTCAAGATGAGTCCAGTTTTTCAGTCGTGAACAAAATGAAAGAAAAAAAAAGAGAAAGAAACAAATGAATACGATTACATAAACATAACGTGCAAATTGTTGAAAACAGCAAAAGCTCTAGCTTTCATTTCTCAAAACTAGTTTTTGCCTTTCTCCCATTTTGTTCTTTGATCCCTGAAAACACACCAAACAAAAAGACTTAGAAGAGTAGTTCCCAAAGTAAAACCAAACAACAGTTTTCACATCATCAGGTACTGAAAACAAAAATTTCTTCCTCACAACCAAACAACTAGGGTTTCTATCTAATTTATCAATTTCTTATTGAATTTGAAGTGCTTCAGACTCAGAAACTGAATTTACCAACACCATATAAAAGCTTTCTCCAAACCGAAATCAGAACAAAATGATAGAAACCAAAATATAAAAAATTAAAATTTTCACAAAAGTAGCAACTGAAAGAATTACAAGTAGGTTTCTCACATTCGTAATCTCATGCTAATTTTCAATCTGATCAAACACTTTTTATGAATCAATCACAGGAGAGGCATGATGGGACAATGAAACACAAACAAGGACTAATGCTCTGATCCAATCAACTTAACTATTGTGATGAATAGGAAAATCATCATCATTCACATAACTAAGTGGCACCGACGATTATGTTGTTGATTGGAATAAAGATGAGCTTCACAAAGAAGCCAACGAATCCCATCACAACGAACCCAATCGCTGTACGAACAGCAACTTTCGTGAATTCTACAAAAACAACCGCAAAATCAAAACCATCGTCAGAAAGCCAAACACACAGATCTAGCAAGATATCATGAAGAATCAAAAGTATGGTACCTTTGCGATCTGGTTTGTGACAACGCTTAACGAGACGAATGCTATCCTTAGCGAAGTCTCTGAGAGGATCCACGACGGAATCAATGGCGTCCATGGCTTTGCTTTCGATGATCTCTCAATCTCAATCTCACAGCTCTTTTTGTGCTTCCTTTGAAAGAAACGTCACAGAGTTTCTGATAACCAATCACAACGCTAGGAACAATAACAGGTGGACATAATTGCCGCGTCAGCTGACATTTCAGATTTAGTATTGGGCTTTTATTATTTGTGGGCCCATATCCATTAATGCTAGCTTTCATCTCTTTTTAAAAACAAACAAATGAGTAGATGCCGTAAAAATAACGGAAAAGTCTATCTTTATTCATAACATAGAAGTTCTAGTTCTTTATATAGGAGATTACACCGTCATAGATAAATGAAAATATTACAAATCATAATATAATCTCTTGGTTATGAGCCATCCACAATCTGGTTCATAACATTACCCCTTTGATGCGATAACCATTTAGAACTTGTAATGTGCTTTAATGTTGCCTCATTAAAACTTTACCAGGAAAACTCAATTGGGACAAAACCATGGTGAAGGAAAAAGAGTACAACACACATTACTTCCTCTGATTTGGACATTACTGAAGGTCCCTTGGACCTCTCCAATTTTCTGCAATCCGTGGGTGATGAAGATCTTGGGCATAATATGCTTTGTCCTCGAACATGATAGTTGGTTCTTCTTTACCATCGGCCATGCCACAATCTGATCGAACATATTGAGTCATTGACCTCAAATACACACACAAAATCTTGGATGATGTTGCTGTGATATGCGTGTACCACCATGTGTAAAACATAACCTGTCTTAAAAACAAATCAACAAAACCAAATAACCCCTCTTTGGGCTTATAAAATAAACCAAAATCAAAGGATTTTTTCATCGTCCTTCTTATGGACCAATCAGATCAGTGTCTAAAACAAGACTTCTGCATCGTCTATCTCAGGACTAAATGGACTTCTTTATCGTCCACCTT
>NC_027749.1:14368868-14369646 GCF_000695525.1 Brassica oleracea var. oleracea | reverse complement strand
TCTTATATAGTCAGACTTATGAGAAATCTAAAAGTAGTTGCATCCACCACATGGGAGTATGTCTCCTCATAATCTATTATTGGTCTTTGTGAGAATCCTTGTGCAACATCAGCTTTATATCTCACGATTTCTATTCCTCATAAGACCCATTTATATCCACTGGTTTTAACATCATATGGCGTCTTAATCATATGGCCAAATACGCATGTTTCCATTCAATCCAATATGTTCTACGAGTGTGCACTCTTATATTGACGTGGGTTCATGATCCTCGCTCCTATTCATAAATTCAAGTGCTACCGTGTATGCAAATAAATCATCTTATGTCGACATTCCTTATTGGTTCCATTATGTTCCAGACATGATATAATCGATTGAGATTCATTATTATCAGGACCTTTAATACTTTGCAGCTTGGCGTCCCAAGCTACATTGTTTAGTAACTGTACCTTAGAGCCGGCCGGCCTTATCTCCATGTCTGGGATGGTTTCCTTAGTAGCCTCGGATTTGGATTTTGACTATCATTCTCTGCACCTTTCTTTTGTTTCCGAGGATTCTTATCTTTTGGAACCTATTGGTCTACCACGTTTCATACATTGTCTAGACTCTGTAGCAACTTGACTGTGTCTCTTGGACATCAAATTCGTTGGTGCTTTACAATCTGGTTTATATATGGCATAGTTATTCTTTTTCGGGTCAGCAAATGTGTCTGGCATTTGATTAGCTAACTTTGTAAATGTATAATCTTTGGACGTCTATTTCACATTCTTTAGTCCGA
>NC_027749.1:14361219-14362153 GCF_000695525.1 Brassica oleracea var. oleracea | reverse complement strand
TTTTTCTCCTCCTGGTCTTAAAATAATCTGTGTACCTGGCCTCAAATATAATCACCCATAGTTGGCTCAAAGTACTTTATTATTGTGGGAGAATCATATCCAACATATATCCCCATCCTCCTTTTGAGGTCCCATCTTAGTTCTCTGTGGTGGAGGAATTAGTACATAGACAACACATCCAAATGTCTTATGATGGGGTATGTCTGGCTCTTGACCCGTTAATAATTGTGATAGGGGATATCTATGCTCACTAAATGGCCTGATGCGTATTAACTTAGGTGCATGTAAATTTCGTGTGGCCCAAGCTGTGAATGGGAGTTTTGACATCATAAGTTATGGTCTATCAATCAGCTATTTGCGTTTTAAAAGATTTCGGCCAAGCCATTCTTGGTATGGACATGTATCACAGAATTGTCCACACTTACCCCCATGGACATACCATAATCAGTTAAATGCTTGGGACATGTATTCACCAGTATTATCTAGACATATAGTCTTTATTATGAAAAGGGGCTTGGGACATGTATTCACCAGTATTATCTAGACATATAGTCTTCACCCTAAATCTCTCTGGAGATAATTATTGCCTAAGGGCAACAAAATCCAGGTTGATTTTCGACATCTCAAATCATATATCACTCAATATTTATGTATAATTTTTATGCGGCCTTACTCTTAAAAACGATCAATTCGGATTTCAATCTTGTGAGGACAATGAGACTATCAATCTTAAAGGCATTTAATCAATCAGTCAATTTCTAGCAAGTCTCAGCAATAATATTTCTATGTGCTCATAATATTATGGTTTATCAAGACTAGCAAAAACGGATTCAATTAATCATGCAATTAGGGTTTAACAATCAATGGATTTTATCAAGACTAGTAAAAAGATTTATTAATCACTCAATCAGTTTCAAAGCTAATCAGTTTCAAA
>NC_027749.1:14360436-14360707 GCF_000695525.1 Brassica oleracea var. oleracea | reverse complement strand
AAAGCAAGCTAGCAACCTATCGGATTCAATCAATGTTTTAATAGGCTAGTCAGTTTAAACAATTTTAAATCAGATGAATAATTAACCAAGCAGAACGAGAAAATAAATCTATCAATTTAACGGTCAAACAATTCTAGCAACATAGCATCAGATTCAATCAGATTTAAAACCTCAATGATCAAAACCGAAAACAGTTTTGATTTCAAAATATTCGATTAGGGTTTTAATATGTGATTTGATAATTATAGTATAATTAATTCTGATACATATT
>NC_027749.1:14345354-14360261 GCF_000695525.1 Brassica oleracea var. oleracea | reverse complement strand
GGTTTTAGGGTTTCATTCTTTATCAATCAATCCAAATTCGATTATAGGTTCTTAGGTTTCGAATTACCTTTAACTTAGATGATTGTTGAAACTGGACCACCAAAGATTATGAACCGCGAGCTGCAACACAAACGGGAATGAACGCGAGCTATGGGCAAGCTATGGGCGAGCTAGACACGAGCTGATCGGGTACGCCTTGATCGTCGGGAACGCGAACGGTATGCTTGCGCGCCAATCGCTATCGGCTTGCGGACGTCTGATCGGGAACGCGAGCTGTCCGGGATGCGGGCTGAGACTGAGATCAGGCTGAGATCGTCTGAAGCTGAGACGGGGACGCGAGCTGGAACAGACGCGAGAACAAGAGGCGCGATCGGATTAGGGTTCGTCGGTTCGCCGGCTAGGGTTAGGGTTTTAGGGTTTTGTTCTTTTGGTTTCTTAGCTTAGAGATTTTAGAGTTTCGTGCTGATAACGTGTTGTAAAAGTAATGGAAAAGTTTGTCTTTATTCATAACATAGAGGTTCCTTATATAGGAGATTACACCGTCATAGATAAATAAAAAGATTACAAATCATAATCTCTTGGTTATGAGCCATCCACAATCTGATTCATAATAGTAAATATATTTTATTTTGATTTGTGTCAAACCATATTTACATGAAAGAAATAAACTCCGAAAGAAAATTCAAATTCCCAACAAAAACAGCTACAAAAACCCTAAAACCAAAATCCATACATTTCAATTTTCGTCGCTTTCGCCACCCCCATCCTCCCGTCACCACCATTAACCGCCAGCCAAGGACTCGGCCCCAACTATGGCTCGTACATTCCACTTCCATCCATTACCACTGGGTAATAATACTGCATGCAGGCCCGTCTCCTGGCATGTGCCCAATGCACATTTGCATATGGTCCATAATGTTTTTGTAAATTTTAGTTAAGATTTAGGGTCCTCTGCAAAAAATATTAGGGCCAATTTTTTGCAGATTATATGTATTTTTTTATAAATTGCGCATGGCCTAGCAAATGATTGAGACGGGCCTGACTGCATGCCACTTTGGGATGAGGCATTTCCATGTAAGCCGGATCAGCATCGAGAGATTCAGCTTTGGGGACGACGCCGAGATGGAAATCAAAGGCGAATGTGTGTGCCACCATGGCGGAGATACGATTTATGAAGTGTACAGCGTTTTTTCTCGTCGGTATTGGAGCCATGAGTGCATCGTTAAATCAACTATGAACATCTCGCAAGTCTTGGCAAACACCATCGTAGTCTTGGCGGATATCATATGGACATTGCGATCTGATTTCATAATTTTCTTAATCCAAACCGAAGGAAGCTGATGAGTACTGAATTCTCCACAGCATCTGCTGGTACGATAAATTCTTTAACTGCTCGTTCACTTCCTGTGAAACTGGGTTGAATGTCGCCGTCTGTGGCGGTGGTTGGTGGTTGGGCATGATGTTTTTGTTGTTCTCCATCTTTCTGTTTATGCTTTCCGTTTTTTTTTTGGATAATTCAGCTTTCCATTTTTTATATTTCAATTCCTAAGAGGATGATTGGTTGGTTCTATAGTTTTAGATTTTATGCTTTAGAAATTATTTGTTGTGAGTATTTTGGCCATGGTTTTAATTTGTTTGCTATAGAAATATTTTCAAATACATTGAAAGCACTAAATAAAAACCGTAGATAAATAGACTTCTAGAGTTAAGATATCTCTTTTTCTAATTTTTTTTTGCCTTAGATTTATTTTTTAAAAGTTAAAGCATGATTGCTTTACAAAATAACTTTTAAAATAGAGATGGCTGTCAACAACATCTAGAACACTTGCCAATCAGCCCCTAAGTATCTGGATTTTGGGACATGAGATTTTGATCGGAGTTAAAGAGTATATTCATACGGTGGTTTACAAAGCAGGTAATATTTTCTTAATCTATGTGCCTACTCTCTAGCTTATCTTAGCAATTCTTTGTTCTAACGTATTTAATATTATTATTTGCATTATATGTTGGAGTTACTAGTTTTGCCAAATTATTCTATTAACATTAAATAAAAATCAAATAAAAATCTTAGTTTTTCAATAAAAAATTACTAGTCAAGTATATATATATCGTTATCTGGATAAATTAAGGGTCTGGATGGTTGAATGCCAATTTTGGATATGGTTGTGGGAGTTTGCAGATGTGGATAGATGTGGTTTCAAGCGTTATTAAGTTGTACGATTGGTACAACAGTTAAGAGTTGATGCGTTTGCGAAATACTTATGACTGGTTGATTATGAGATGATGCAATAGTTTAACAATAAATTGTCAAAATTAACACATTATAACGTTATAAATATGTCAAAACAAATTATTATGATAAAAATAAAATTCTTAATTTAATATAATTAATAATATTATTATGTTTTTTTTTTTTTAGTTTAGATGAAAGTTATAATTTCAAAAACAATTATGAAGATTTATATTAGACTTTCAAAAAAAAAATTGGTTTCTATATGTATATATATTATTGTTTAAAAATTATAGTGAATATTTTTGGTTTAAAGTTTTTATAATGCAAAATAATAATAATGTTAGTGGATATAAGCTAAAATATAAAATGTATTTATATACATTTTATTTATAATATCTTAATATTTATTTTTTGAATATTTCATTTTCAATATTACGTAGCGGAAACCAACTGTTGATTTTAATAAGTTTAAAACGATTTAAAGTGAATTATAGTGTTTTGTGATTGTTACAAAACGTTAACAACCACTACCACCCGCAAATGCAGTATTTGCGGGTGCTAACAGCAAAACCAGTCAAGCCTTATGTAATGCAAATGTTATTACTATTTCTACTTTGATGGAGAAACTACTTTCAAAATGATATAAGGTAAAATCAAAGTCTCATTCCTAAAAGATAACATTGCTTCAAGATACAATCATGTTCCTAGGAACATCTATCAACTTTTGAAAACGAAATAAAAGGCAGAGATAAAGTCACTGAATCAGTATCACACTGATACTAACTCAGCTTCATTGTAGTTTATTATATCAAGTCTAGAAAGAAAACGGGATTTCTTGAGAGAATTGGTCTTCACTGTTTTTTTCTTCCCTTGTTGACATGAGGGACAGTTGTTGATGAAGACGCCTTTCGTTTTCTTTCTCCTCCGCTAACTCTGAATGATGGAGGAGGAGGTTGTACCATCTGTTCATTAGACATGTTCGGTTTAGGTGCCGACAAAACCACGGGAACAAATAACGAGCTCCGGAGCTGTCGCTCTCTTAATTGAAGCTGGTCACGGCGCCTCATGTCATAAAGTTTCTTGCCCTTTTCATTGCACAAGAATTTCCAGGAGTCAGAAAATATCTTGTTTGCTTTATAAGTGCCAACGAGAGACTCGCCATCGTCCATGGTCATGTCCAGAAACAGTTTTCTGTAACGTTTCTGGATTGTTGGAACATCCTCGGTCGGGTAAGCCCCTAAAACAGCGTACCAGTCAACACTACCGTTGAATTTTTTATCATACCCGATCAGCACCTGAAGAACGGCATTGAGACGGCGAAGACCAGGAAGCTCGGGAAAGAAATAACTAGCGACGTATGCTTTATCTTTGGCTCTACCAAACCTGCCCGCTTTGTAGCACTCCATAGCGGCCTCTTTATTTACTCTAGCTGCGTTTCTAAGGCCTTCCGATTGCAACATTTCTTCCTCAAAATATATCCTCAAAATATATCCTTTTAGGTCTTTTAGTTCAATTCCTGCAAACACAGAGACTATAAGTTTCAGTTCATGAATAATTCTTAAACATAGACCAAGAATAGCTTTGCCAAACATTGATCCTAAACTCTTTAACAGAAAATGCGATCTCAAAGCATAAAAGATATTTGTATAGATGCTTTTTCTGCCAAAGTTTGTTAAATATCAAGCAGTTAGATCCAAAGATCTATTTGTTCCTCTCAATTATATGTTTCCTTAACATGTATTAAACCTTAGATGTTCAGATATTGAAGTCTTAGATTAATAACAAACTTCTTAAAAGTAATAACAAACAACTCAAGAGTCAAGATCGAATCCTCAGTATTTAGATAAAGTTTTTGACTATGAAAATCATTTCAATTTGTGAAGAATAAACAAATCTATTGTTTCTCCACAATCAAACTCATTAAAATGTATAATCTAAATCAGATAATTTATGCCAAATTGCCCGTTCATAATACGAGTTAAAAAACACAAAGTCAAAAGTGCAGATAGCAAAATAATACATAGAGAAGATGATGTTGAGTACCGGAAGGTAAATGTTTACCTCTGTGTGGAGAGAATCAGAACGAGCAGCTTCAAATTACTAGATGACGGATTATCAAATATATATATTTGTATGTAATGTAAGAAACCTCAAGATAAACTTTATATAGAACGTCACCGCACAGTGATGAACACGTCAAGGATTAGTACAAAACTGGTATGCCAGTTTGTATTTTCCTAAAATCCACAAATGTGCTAGGTCAAACTTATATTCTCAATTTCAAATTATTTCCATGCATATCCAATATCCAAAATAGAAGTAAATCATTTTTTACGTCTGCATTTTATTTCCTTCTTTGTTTGATGAAGACAATACTTTGAACGAAGACCTTGTTTTAAGTCTCCAATTAATAGCAAAATGTTTTGGATTTTGATTGTCCTATGACTTAGGAGGAGTCCTAGAGATTTTTTTAAAAAAATTAGGAGAGAAAGTGTGTAAAAGTCTTAAACTTTTAGCTTTAAAAAAAATGATAAATGATTTAATTGGTTTTAAGAAAATAAAAAATAAAAAAAATTATAATATTTTTATTTTTATTTATTTTAGAAACTTACATAATTTTTTTTACTGATGGAGGTGCTTTTTTTATTGCCGTTTGGGTATTATTGTTTTGAATGTTTAAAAAATAAGAAAGATAAGTGTGAATCAAGGAGTGTGGACCATTCTCACATAAAGAAAGATTTTATTTTCTTTCCTAACAGTTGAAAGATATTTTCTGTCTATAGATTATTTAGGTGGAGATATTTATTTAAAAATTTTGGCTCCTACTTTCACAATTCTAACTTTAATCATTTTCAGAATCGATTTACATGTTACACACTTGTTTTCCACACCGATTTTCATGAAGTTAGACTATGTTATAAGGCCATTTAAGCGTTCGGGGAGATCTAGACAGCATTTGAATGTTGAGATAAATTGTGGACTTAAGTGGGTAAGAATATAGGTCGAAGAATTTTTGTTATCTTAGGGAAATTTCTTAATATTAGTTTTGAACTCTAGTTTGACCCAAAAAAAAAAAAAAAGATTTGAACTCCAGTAATACTTAGCAGATGCCTGTTCATTTGTACATCTCTCTTCTGCATCTAGATGATTTATCCAAATGATTCATCCAAATGACCCAAATGATCCATCTCGATATTGTTCTAGACTATTCATTTCTATTTTTCTCATTTCTATTTAATGTAGATAATTTTAATAAACAAATGACTTATATACTTTTGTTTTGGTAAGAAAATGATTTTGCGATTTTGACAGAAAATGCATTTTGGTTGATTTGGCGGAAAAAATATTTTCACGGTTTTGCTGGGAAAATATGTTTTCACGGTTTTGGCGGGAATATGCGTTTTATGGTTTTAAATTTTGGCGAGAAAATGCATTTTTACAGTTTGGCGGGAAAATGAATTTTATGGTTTGGCGGGAAAATACGTTTTATAGTTAAGGCGGAAAATGTGTTTGCCATTTTTTGATGGAAAATGTAATTCCTGGAAAATATATTTTTTACTGTTTACGTAAATGCGTTTTTGTGATGGCGGGAAAATGTGTTTTACGGTTTTGGCGGAAATTATGTTTCACGGTTTAGGCAGAAAAATATGTTTTTATTATTTTGGCGGGAAAATGTGTTTTGTAATTTTGGTGGAAAAATACGGTTTTTCGATTTTGGTGCGAAATGCGTTTTTGTTGTTTTGGTGGAAAAATGCGTTTTGTGGTTTTTCTAAGAAAATGAGTTTTTTTGGTTTTGGCAGGATTCATTTAAAATCAAGTTTTATGTCATTTTTGGTAATTTTACCTACAAATATCATAAAACCACATGACTCTTACGATATGAGTATGAAACCTCATTTAATAGTTAGTCATATTAAAATTATACTATATTTCTATATTAATATCATTTAAATTTATTTATCTACCATATAAAAGAGGAATTTTCATGTTTACCACATTCACGATATCATTATTCATCTTTATCACCACTAAAAAGATATTTTCAAAAATATCTTCTTCGTTAATTGGCAAAAGACATACCTTTGTTCTCTATATATATAATAAATAATTATTTAAATAGAAAAATAAAAGAAATTTTATTTTATGTTTTCGAATAATAATTTTTCAAATTCGAAATTTTTATAAAAATAACTTTTGATTTTTTTTTTTCAAAATTTCTTTTTGAAAATCGAAAATTATGCTTGAAACTATTTTTTAATTTTTTCAAATTTTTCAAGTATTTATTTTTATAGTTACTAAAATACTAAATTTCACATTTCAAAAATCCTAACTCCACCCCTCAAATCTAAACCATAAATCTAGATTAGTTAACCCAAGGATTATAAATGTTTTTTTACCCTTTATTAAAAGTGATTGGTAAAATTGGTTAGTGTAAACATGAAAAGTGATACTATGAATGTGGTATTTTTGACAATTTCCCCATATAAAATAGATAAATTAATTGATTTTGATTTATTTACCAAAAATGACTGTAATAAACAAGAGTGAATATTTTACTCTATATAATAGTTACTGATTTATCAAATTTTCAATAAATATTTATTATTTTTTATAGTATAACGCAAAATAAATAATAATAATACTAAAAATAATGTTATATATAGAAGGTTATTTCCGCGAAAGGCGCAGATCTTAACTTTGTTAATATATTAAAGGACAATTTTCTCAAATAGCCATTTTTAAGTTTTTTTCACAAAAATAGCCTTTTTTATTTTGAAATTTTTAATATTTATTTTTTATTTTTTAAAAGTTGAAACCATATCCCCAAAACCACACCTCTTAACTCTAAACCCTAAGTCTATATTAGTTAACCATATGGTAAAAATACGTTAAGGGCTATTTTTACCTTTTACATTTTTTCATTAAGGGCTATTTTTATGACAAAAAACTTAAAAATGATATCCTATGGAATTTTTCTATATTAAACTACACAAAAAATATCACATTACACTATAAAAGTATTTGTGTAATGTTCTCATATAAGATCAACTAGTGTTTCTTAATCTAGTTTTAAAATATTTTAAATCTTATTTTAAAGTTTTTATTTAATTTTATGTGTTACATTTTAATTTATGAAAACAAATTTGAAATATTTATCAGATAGAAAATTTTAAAGAATTAAAACGATAAACAAAAAATATTTAATAATACACATAAATATCAAAATGCAAATGAACACTTCAAATATGAAGTTTCACTATTTAAAACTATTTTGAAGTTTTTTTTTAGAGCAAACATCATATTTGAAGTTAATAAAATGTCTTTTCGAGATGCTCTAGACGGTAGAAAAAAAATAAAACGTGTAAAATTTCACTATTTAAAACTATTTTGAAGTTTTTTTTAGAGCAAACATCATATTTGAAGTTAATAAAATGTCTTTTCGAGATGCTCTAGACGGTAGAAAAAAATAAAACGTGTACATTACTAACTCTTTAGGGTAATCTTTTTAACATTACAAGTGGACTCTAGTAAGATTTTGTCGAATTTAAACCAAATTGTAGAATTGCTAACATGTTTCTTACAAAAGGCCAAGAGAACAACATTTGGCACGTTAAAAAGGTCCACAGTCCACATTATCTTCAAGTCTTGGACACTCGATGAAGCCTCAAGTAAAACGTCCTTGTCCTATAAACAACACTCAGACTCAGCAGCATAGCCATTAAACACACCACGGACATGAGACCACACGTAACCGAATAACACACTGATCCTGTGCAAGTAAGTGACTCAGTCTCTGGGGAGGTCCCGGCTTGCTTCCTGGCGTAGTAGTCATATATGTTACTTGCAATCACACCTGAGAACACAAACGACCCAATAGGCAATGCTGTAATCTGGAAATTGTAGAGAGAACCGAAGCATTTTAGTCCAAAAATGTCAGAGACTGAAGCAGGAGCGATTGCCCAATGAGCGCCATAACCCATTCCTATTACAATGGTGACTACATAGATCTTCCCAGGCCAGTCTATGGCATAGTAGATTAGCCCTAACGACATTATCGCCTGAACTGCAGACATTGCCATTGTTCTTGGAAGTGAGAGTTTTCTTGTAAAGACGAAGAAAGTGCTGATTATTTTCAGTTAAAAAAAAACAATTTGACTATAAACGTTTATGTATGAATGTCTAAGTGAAATGGTACCTTATGATTAGCTCAGAGAAGTAACCACCAGCAACACGGCCAAGAAAATTGGAGATGCTGATTAGTGAGACGAATACTTTGGCGTTGCTATAGGCAAGGGAATAACAGATCTGACCAAGATTGTCTATAACTGTTATCCCCGAACCTACACCTAGAACCAGAGACATAAATATAAGCCAGAAGTCGAATTGTCCCAAAGCCTGTAACAATGTGAAATCTTCTCCTATGCAAGGGGCTCTTCTTTTTTCCGGCGATATGTCACTCCTCTCAATCAAAGTTTTAATCTCATTCAGATCCACACTGGTGGTTTCTTCTCCGGTCTTCGCCAAGGCGGCGTTATTAATACCTGAGAGGAAAACCGATGCAGAAGGGACAAGAACCGGAGCAACCATCAAAACGACAAGAATAGCTCCAGAGGCTGTGGTAACTGTTTGAGTTATATCTACGAGACTCCGGAGTACCAACACTCCTAATAGATACACTGCGAGGACAACACAGAAGCCGTAAATAGCCAAGAAACGTAAATCATCAGACCGCGAGCTCGCTCTGCAACTTCTTTCCACGGGTCTAACAACAAATAGTAGAGCAAGAACAACCAGTGGTGGTCCAAGAGCAACCATGAGGATAACAGAAGAGTCATGAGAGGGGTTGAACATCAAGTAAACCTGAGTCAAGATTGCTCCGCTCAAGCCAGAGAACCCTTTCAAGATTCCAACAACAGGACCACGGCTCTCTGGGAAGTTATGAATGCATGAGACTAAGGATGCTGTATTGTAGTAGGTTTCTCCATTCGTTCCCACGAAAATAGCTACGAACAACTGCATTAACAAAACTTATGTAAGAAAACATTAAAAAAAAAAAACATAAAAGAAAGCATAAAAAAAACAAAAAAACAGGAGTCTTGTTCGGATGTTAGTTATACATCATGTAATAAAAAGAAATCATGTATACAAAATACGAATTGAAAAATTCATCTCACAATCCAAAGAGGAAGATTAGGCAATTGACCGGTGACGACGAGCCAGACAACACCGTAGCCGACGAAATTCTGAGCAGCACCGACGAGTAGAACCGTCCAAGACGGTGATACGTCCGATAAAGCACCGGAGACGAATCCGATAGCGTCGCCGAGGTTCTTAGCGACGCCGAGAAGACCGATCTGTTTCTGGTTGTAACCAAGAGAAGTCTTGATCGCCGGGGACATTGAGCCACCGAATAAATAACCGACGCCGGCGACGGACTGGATCCACATGGCACACACGAACACCAGCCATCGGTCGTTGGTTAGAGTCTCCAGTTTCTGACGCCACAAAGCCATAGTCAATGGGCTTGATTTTATCTAATGAATTAATCATTTGGAATAAACTTTCCGAAGTGTTTTAAACCCGACCGGGACGGTGGACCAGACAACTTAACAATGGATTATTGGATCGACCGCAAATGAACTACGAGTTAATAAATTAATTAATTTTTCTATAATATTATATTAACTATTGAAAAATACAATAAAAATTTTATGTCTTAAAAAATATGTAGCGGTAGTTTTTTTTTATTTTTTTTGTCATTTAACATACAAAATATAAAAAAGAATTAAATTATTTAACATTTTTTATAAGAAGTTAAGAGTTATTACATATAATAAAAATAAAGTAATTGCACGCTATGTCTATGTTTCAAACATTATTTATGTGGATGGTCATAGCAAAGAAACAAACTGTACGGTTTCTGTTTTAATCCAAAATTGCCTCTGTAACGAACTCTTTAACGTCTGGTTTTGTTTTTTTTCTTACCCTATTATTTATAAACCATGGGATTAAGAGGGACTGAACCCAAGTTATGTTTCAAGTTTCAACTATCTTGTACCATATCCTTTTATATGTAATCTTTTTATGTATGAATAGTGAAGTTATCCATATAAAGTATTACAGTGCTTATAAATAAAAAATAGAGTTTAGAGTTTTGAATTTCTATTTGGGTTTATGGTTTAGAATATAGAGGTTTTATTTGGATTTTGGGTTTAAAATTTTTATTTGGGTTTAGAGTTTAGAGTTTTTATTTAGATTTAGAGTTTCTATTTGGGTTTAGGGTTTATGGTTTAGAATTTAGAGTTATTATTTGGGTTTAGGGTTTAGAGTTTCTATTTGGGTTTAGGATTTAGAATTTAAAATTTATATTTGCGTTTAGGATTTAGAGTTTATGGTATTTATTTGGATTTATAATTTATGGTTTACAATTTAGAGTTTCTATTTGGATTTTGGTTTTAAAACTTTTTATTTAGGGTTTTGGACTATTATCATATCCCTTTAATCAATTTGATTATATTATTTATGTTTAACCAAAAACATAACCAGTTTTACAGTTAATGTGAACGCACATCTCTAAAGGGACAACAATGTAACTTTGTTTTCGTTTTTTTATCCATATAGCTAATTAATTTTTTTTTTGCATGGTTGCCTAAATAGCTTTTGTTTCATGGTTTTCTACGCGAATGACTCATAAAAATATATTCAGATTTAAAATCATTAAGTATCTAAATGTCTAATTTGAATAATAAAATTAGACTTTAAATCCTAAATAAGCCAAAAGTAAAATATAAAATTGTAATTGAATATCAATAACAAAAATAAATTAATATCAAATCACAAAAATTAGCTAGTTTTGTTTAGATTCATAATCCAGAAGATCGTATGATCTTTTTTAAAAAAAATTAAAAACTAAATTCTTAATTAGAATACATAGTCATCGTTGTCTAACTCTATCGCAAGGAAAATTGCGAAGAGTGTCCTCCGAGATGGTCGCTTTCAATCGTATCTGGCGTTAGGAGGTCCAGCGTGGTTACATCAGCAAATATTCAGAGAAGCCGCTTTGATACGCTCGTAGATCTTTAGATTAAGGTTGAACGTATGAATGTTTCTCTGTTTTTTTTTTCATTCGTCACTTATCCTTTGTAATGGGTTTTACCCAATTTGCAGACGTTAAAAAAAAATAATTAGAATACATAACAAATTTTAATAAACTAACTGACAAAATCCAAAAAAAAATAATAATTAAAAGTTACGTATTGGTTCAACCGGTAGCCGGGTTCAAGACTTTGACGGGGTTTTCTGGTTTTACCAGGGTTTTAAATAATACTAGCTTTTTTCTATTACCAAACCAGATTACATACTTGATCATCATATTTACCGGTTCGACCGCAGATCCAGATCGGGTTTCAAAACACTACCAAATCAAATAGAAAATGTCACTCCAAATATGGACAGAAATTTAAAAATAAGGTAATGAATTTGAATTAACAAAACAAAACCAAACCCTCTCTGTATCCTATCTAAAATCTATATAAAGAACGAGAGTGATCTATCTATCTTTTTTTTTCTAACTTGAGACTATGATTCCGATCAAGCATAAAACATGTCGATGTATTCCTTTCCGTTTATGTGGATAATACGTTCCAGTGTATTCAGATTTTGAATTTTTAGATTTAGTCTCTTTTTTATCTCTGTTTTAATTTTGCGTCAAAATCATAAAATCAAGTTTTTTCATCAACTGAGCAAAATCGAGTTTTCACGCCAAATAATCAAAATCAAGTTATCTAGTCAAATGAACAAAATTAGTTTTTTTTTGCCAAAATTGCAAAATAAAATTTTCTTTCTGAACCGTAAAATTGTATTTCTCGCCAAAAAAATAAAATTGTGTTTTTCCACCAAAACCGAAAAATTGTGTGTTTTCACCAAAATCGCAAAATTGAATTTTATTGTCAAAACTGAAAAATCGATTTTTTTTCACCAAAACCATAAAATTATGTTTTTCCGCCAGAACAACAAAGTTGTGTTTCCCTGCCAAAAACCGCACAATCAAAATTTTCCGCTAAAATCATAAAATTGAATTTTCCGCCAAAACTGTAAAAGAAAATTTTCCTGCCAAAACTACAAAACCGCAAATCGAGTTTTTCCAAAACCACATAACCAAATTTTTCGCCAAAACAACATATTTGATTTTTTTCCTTCAAAACTGCAAATTAAGTTTTCTTGTCAAATTACAAAATTAATTATTTCACCAAAACCTCGAATTGACTTTTTTTTCCCATAACTGTAAAATTGATTTTTTTTTGCCAAAACTGCATAATTAACTTTCACCGCCCACTACAAGAAAACACACCGAATTCCGACGGAGGTTCCGACGGACACAAATGTCGTCGGATATTTGTGACGGAATACTGACAAATTTCCGACCAAATCCAAAAAAATTAAGTCGTCGGAATTCCGTCGGCCATTTCCGACGGAATTCCGACGAAACATGGTTCGTCAGAATTTCCTGACGACTTTTCGACGACATTCCGATAAAAAATGTAACTGTTGTAGTCGTCGGAAGTTCGTCGGTATATTCCGACGAATTTCCGACGACATTCCGATTAACAGCAAAGTCGTCGGAATTCCGTCGGTATTGTTCGACGGAATTCCGACGAACCATGTGACCGTTGCCGACAAATATATATGACCGTTGTATAGCCGTTTGAGATTGGACAATACCGACGGAATTCCGACGGACTGCTTTACATCCGTCGGAATTTCGTCGGAAAGTCGTCAGAGGTCCGTAAGCAATTTCCTATAACTACAATCTCTCCTCATTCAACTCATTCACACTTCATTCTCTCTTCATTCTCTTTAGTCATAACAATTCCGTGAAAATCATGTCTTCAGAAGTTTATTATCGTTCGTGGATGGATAAACCTCATTTGGATCCGAACACCAATTTGCTTACGGAAGAATACGTTCAAGGGATTGGAGAATTCATGAGGCTTGTTCAACAGCAACCGGATGCAAAAAGTGGTATGTTAAGATGTCCCTGCTCTTCTTGCAATAATAATAAGGTTATAAAAGAATTTGATGTTTGGACTCATTTGTATATGAAAGGGTTTTCACGTAATTATAAAGTTTTGTACTATCATATTCATAACCAGTTTCTCCATGAAGGTACCAAACTTTATAATTACGTGAAAACCCTTTCATATACAAATGAGTCCAAACATCAAATTCTTTTATAACCTTATTATTATTGCAAGAAGAGCAGGGACATCTTAACATACCACTTTTTGCATCCGGTTGCTGTTGAACAAACCTCATGAATTCTCCAATCCCTTGAACGTATTCTTCCGTAAGCAAATTGGTGTTCGGATCCAAATGAGGTTTATCCATCCACGAACGATAATAAACTTCTGAAGACATGATTTTCACGGAATTGTTATGACTAAAGAGAATGAAGAGAGAATGAAGTGTGAATGAGTTGAATGAGGAGGGGTTGTATTTATAGGAAATTGCTTACGGACCTCCGACGACTTTCCGACGAAATTCCGACGGATATAAAGAAGTCCGTCGGAATTCCGTCGGAATTGTCCAATCCCAAACGGCTATACAACGGTCATATGTATTTGTCGGCAACGGTCACATGGTTCGTCGGAATTCCGTCGGAAAATACCGACGGAATTCCGACGAACTATGTGACCGTTGCCGACAAATATATATGACCGTTGTATAGCCGTTTGAGATTGGACAATACCGACGGAATTCCGACGGACTGCTTTACATCCGTCGGAATTTCGTCGGAAAGTCGTCGGAGGTCCGTAAGCAATTTCCTATAAATACAACCCCTCCTCATTCAACTCATTCACACTTCATTCTCTCTTCATTCTCTTTAGTCATAACAATTCCGTGAAAATCATGTCTTCAGAAGTTTATTATCGTTCGTGGATGGATAAACCTCATTTGGATCCGAACACCAATTTGCTTACGGAAGAATACGTTCAAGGGATTGGAGAATTCATGAGGCTTGTTCAACAGCAACCGGATGCAAAAAGTGGTATGTTAAGATGTCCCTGCTCTTCTTGCAATAATAATAAGGTTATAAAAGAATTTGATGTTTGGACTCATTTGTATATGAAAGGGTTTTCACGTAATTATAAAGTTTGGTACCTTCATGGGGAAACTGGTTATGAATATGGTAGTACTAGCGAACCTCAGCCTGTTAGTGAACCTCAGCCTGATATTAGGTTAGAAGAATCTAGAACAGATATAGATTATGGTGTAGGTACTGAGCAGATGGTACATGATCATTATAGAGGGGAAGAACCAAACCCCGAGTCTAGGAGATTTTTTGACATGTTGGATGCAGGAAAACAACCTTTGTATCAAAATTGTAGAGATGGTCATTCAGTCTTATCATCTGCAACTAGATTAATGGGTATTAAGACAGACTATAATTTGGCTGAAGAATGTATGGATGCGATTACTGATTTTGTCAAAGGTATTCTACCTGAGGATAACCTTGCACCGGGTTCATACTACGAGGTTCAGAAACTTGTTGCAGGTCTTCAACTACCGTATGAAGTGATAGATGTATGTATTGACAACTGCATGATCTACTAGAGAGCGGATGAGACACGGAATATATGCAAATTTTGTGGGAAACCTCGTTATCAGGACAC
>NC_027749.1:14344202-14344463 GCF_000695525.1 Brassica oleracea var. oleracea | reverse complement strand
AATATAACAACTCATTAAAATATTTATGTATGCATATCATTGTTTTCATAACATCTCATCTTAACATTATATACTTATACAATCATATTTATATAAGCTTACACTACAAAAAATGTTATTGTGTAAAATCGTGTTATAAAAAATTTTTATTGTTAAATCTTTCTGCAAATACTATATATATATTATCAAAGATTTGGATTTTGCATTTAGAAACCTGAAATCAACATCCTAAACACTAAGTCGTCGGAATTCCGTCGGAAT
>NC_027749.1:14343851-14344125 GCF_000695525.1 Brassica oleracea var. oleracea | reverse complement strand
TTTTTGCGAATCGGCATTTGGTATATTTTAATTATACCGACGGAATACCGACGAACCCGGGTCCGTCGGAATCGTCTGATATAATAACCCTCCTCCTTCTTCTTTCTTCGTTATCTCCGCATCTATCTCTCTAAATTCCTCTCTCCACCGGCGATTCCTCTCCCTACACCGGCGATTCCTCCCCCAAACCCTAAATCATGTAAGAATCATCCCAAACCTTCTTTAATCTCAATTGTTTAGGGTTTTGGATGTTAGATCTCGGATTTTAGGTTGT
>NC_027749.1:14322121-14341668 GCF_000695525.1 Brassica oleracea var. oleracea | reverse complement strand
TTCGGAGAATGCCACTATCCTTGCTGAGTTGGCATCCCAGAAGAAGTTCAACACCGAGATTATGCAGAAGCTAGATCGTTTGATGTCTTCGAGTTCATCTTAGTTTATTTCGGCTTTTTAAAACTTTCGGAATGTTTTTTTTTCTATTTCGGTTTGTATGAATTTTAAACTTTCTGAATCTTTTTTTCCTATTTCGGTTTGTATGAATTTAAATTATATAATATTATTAGTTTTAAATTTCTGATTTTTTTTAATTTATTAATATCAAAAAATATTTAAAAATGCAAAATCAATTCGTTTTTAAAATTGGTATATACCGACGGACAGGGTCGTCGGAATATACCGACGGATATATATCCGACGACCAGTGTTCGTCGGAATACACCGAGGAACACCCTACGTCGGAATTTCCCGAGGAACGTTGTCCGTCGGTACGTAGTTTTTCCGATGAACTCTGGTCTCGTGTGTCCGCATCGTAATATCGTCGGAAGTTTGTCAGAATGATGTTTCTCGGTATTCGTCAGAAAGTCGTCGGAAGTACTGACGAAATTTCGACGAATTTTTTTTTCCGACGAAACGATACTGACGGACGGGTTCGTCGGAAATTCGTCGGAATCGGGCTATTCCGACGAATTTCCGACGATTTCGGCTATCAGAATCCCCCTGTTTTCTTGTAGTGGCCAAAACAACAAAATCGTTTTTCCATCAAATTCGCAAAATCAGATTTTTTGTCAAATGACAAAGTCATGATTTCCGTCAAAATCACAAAATCAGAACTTTTGTCAAAATGGCAAAATCATGTTTTCCGTCAAAAACTCAAAATCAGATTTTTGTCAAAATGGCAAAATCATAATTTTCATTAAAATTCTAAAATCAAGTTTTCTACCACAATCTCAAAATTGTATTTTATTTTGTTGCAAACATAATTTTAAATATATTTTTTGAATATTATAATTAGTTCATTATTAATAAAAGAAATCATGCATTTTTAGTCTTTTTAGTTATTAGTATTCATATATTATTACAAAATAGAAAACAAACAACTTAACCTCTAGATATGGTATCTAGATGCAAATACTAACTACAAAGTTAAACAAAGTTTGGATACAACATCTGTTTAGATGTTGACTATTGAACCTCTAAACCCAAATCGTCAAACAAAATGCAACGTCTATAAAAAACAAAATACAATATGTTCGCTTCTCGGAGTACTTTACGTATTTTCTGGTTATCCATTTCTTAAAACGGGAATGCGAACCAATGTACACGACTGGTCTTGGGCAAAGCCAAATAAATCTTTTGCCTCTACTCTCCAATTTTTTTTTGAAGAAAATCACGTAAACTTAAACTCCCAAATTTGTAAGACATAGACCCCAAATTTATAATTAAAAGAAATATTAAAATTTTTAGAACATCTACTACGTTCTCTAAAATCTCAGGACCGGCCATAGAAACTAGAATTCTTTCTCTTTTTCTCATTTAGTTCCAAACCCTAAATTATGTTTGGTTGATGTTACGGTTTTCCCAAGGTTATGTTATTGTACAATAATTGGTAGCAAGTGCAACTCTTATACGAGAAAACATGAAGCTTCGTACTCACACAGTCGCACTCTTTTTAAAAATTGGCACATTAAAATTACACATAACAGCCTAAGTCTAATTTGAAAGCTGGTCAATCCAAATCTTAGACAACAGATAGATATGATTTCGTTTTTTAATTATATCCCTGACTGCAGAGCAAGACAAAGCAAAAGAGAGTCTCCACGACTGAGCCGACAGATCAAAGGTGATGGATAGTACTATCAAACTATTCCGGATTGATTATGGAACCGAGCATCTTGTGCATTGATCAGACAAACCCGTGACTGAGTAGAGACAAGAAGAGAAAATGTGTGGTCCCTTATCTGATATGGTTCTCCACACATAACAATCAAGCAAGATAAAACTTCATTGAACTTCTGAACGTCACTCAAATCATCCAATATAAAAACATCAGTGTGAATACAAATAAACGTTTACTTATTTATATACAAAAAAATGTGTTAAGGTTAAAAAAAAAACCAAAAAAATAGAATGAGTAACTAGATAAAAAAAAAAAGGACACGAATAAATGAGAATAGTTAATACTTTCCCCAGTCATATGCGTACGCATTGGTTGGCAAAAGCATCCACCTTTGTACCTCGCCAAAAAAAATGAATCAGTTAATTTGAATGGCGCTTAAGGTATACCAAAACCCCAAGTCCAGCGGCAAGAGCAGCCCCGGCAGCAACTGTCTTGTAAGCGACTGCCCATGATTTTGATTTATCGTACTCCATATCCTCTGTGCTTACACCTCTCCTATGCCCTCTCGCTTCCACGTAGTCCAAGTGCAATTTCAAACCCTGCACCAATTTTAAAATACATTTTCTTTACCTCAAAAACCAACTTAAGCATCAGAGCATAAATATCCCTACGGTTGAAATGATTTTACTATTTGAATCGAAACCAAAGTCAAGGAAAGTACCATAACGATTCTTTAAACCGATCCAAGTATGGATTAGGGTTTTGTACTTTGGCTACCATATTTCTAGAACCCAAACCAAAACAAGATTGATTGACAAAATGAATGATGTAAGTATTTTTTTTAGTTACCTTCCAGTCTATTGATTTAGCGTGCTCTACGGCAGCTACAAGATCACCATCTGATGCCAAAATGACTTTGTCATTGTCTTCATCTTCATACTACACAACACAGAAAGAACATGTCCAGAAAAAGAAAACATAGTTTTCCTCTTTTTATTATTTCTAAAGCTTTCAAACAAATACAAACCATTATCTGGGGCAAGTTGTCAGGCTCAATGTCATCCCCCATCCGTTGTAGTATTGCAGTTATCAGAGTTGCCAAACTATGTGTCTCTATCATTATGATTTAAAAACAGTTTTGAAGTGACTGTGCATAAGTACAAATGGTGTTATGATTAAACGTACCACACATAAACCTATGCATTCGTCCCTTTTTATCTTGTAGTTTGAAAGTAAATGTGTTGGGATATGAGAATGACTTTGTTCCTTCTATCTCCGAAGGTAGTTTAATTGATGATTCGTCTTCACTGCAAAATTAATGATCATCCAACACCAACAGTTTGAGGGACCTAGCTAGTAGTCAAAAGCTAAATGATTTTAAGGAAATTAAGTAAGAACCTCCTCGTTGTTTCATCTCCATCTTCGTTAGGAGACAAAGCCATAGCGGCATCCCAAAAGTTTTGCATCATTGAGTTTGCTGTCTCATTATTTATTCCAGCTGTACTTCCAGCCTGTCCAAAAAGATGTGAGGGCTTAACCAAAACACAACACTTAAACAAATTTTGCCCTTCTTACATATCTTTCTACTCTAAGATTCTATTTACCAACTTTATTTAAAAGAGAAAAACAAAAAAAATGTACCGTGGTAACAGCAGCATGAGTTATGTGGATTACATCAATCACAGTGACAACATCTCCCTCTGTGTGAAAGCATTAACATTAGACCCAAATGCTGAAATTACGATGCACGTACTTAGATTGGTCATAGTCAGGGTTTGGAAGATTTTGCTACCTTTATCTAAAACAGGAAGATGAAGAAATTTTCCATTATGCATGATATGCAAAGCTTCAACAATTGCCATATCAACAGTTGCAGACTCTGGATTTTGTGTCATAACCTATAGAATAATGGTAGGAAATAAGCAAACTAAGACTAGGAAAGAACATTGATTTCAGGAAGAACTGAAATAATAACTCCTCACATATTCTAATGTAGTAACAACTGAAAAAGCTACCACAAACCCAGTTACTAATGGAGAAAAATTACCTTCTCCACAGCAGTTGTCTCTGGAGGAAGATTTTGGGCAATCACCCGCATTAAGATGTCCTTTGAACTAACAAAAACAATTAAAAACCAAGATAAAAGCTCCATTACAAAAGTTGGAATATGATGTTTTAGTTTATCCAGGGACATATTTTCTTAACCAGAGAAACTAAAACCAAGCATATTTTCTCCAGATAAATAGAAATAAAAGCCAACCATGAGAGACTTACGTGAGAATCCCTACTAATTTGTTCTCAGCCATCACCATGGCTGAGCTAGACTCATATTCCACCATCTTCATGGTTACTGCTAACACCGTCTCTTCCAATCCAACCTTTAAAACTCTGAATGTTTTCATTCCCAACTTTACTCGTTAAAGCTTTGCATTACTTTTAACAGAAACAAGTATTCAGATCAAAATGATATGAAATATGATAATATAGAGTTAAAGGAGATATACCCACTTTGTATCATCTGGAATTATAGTCGAAAGCAAAGGCTTGAATATCCGTTCTCTAAGTGTTTCCATAAAAGTGTTTGGACCTGTATTTCAACAAAACACCATCAGCGACAGTCATTTCTATTTAAACACAAGCCAGACAATTTTCAAGCCAGCAGAGAATCGAAATCTGTTTTGAGACAATATTTGTAACATATATACCAGCGATAGATGTCCCCCAATTCTTTTCAACACCTTCAACAGCTGCAGCGATGGCCTTACCCTTCTCAACTGATCTTTCCATACGAGCAATTGCATCGTATAAACACTTTGCTATATCAAGAAGTGCAATAACTTCTCCATTCTCTACCACTGGCAGATGTCTAAACTTGCCTACAGTTTCACATTTCAAGAATTAGATAAAAGAAATGAGAGAGTAAAAAGAAAAAGAAAAAGAAAAAGAAAAATGTGTGGTTTCTAATTAAGAATTTAAAAACCTTGCACCATCTTCTGAAGAGCTTCCACAGCGATCGTGTTAGACAAAACAAAGACAGGGTTCTTGGTCATAACTTTAGAAACAGGAGTTTCTTCAAGCTTGAGTTCTTTAGCAATAACTCTTGTTGCTATGTCCTTTAACCAATAGAGAGGAACGGATCAATTCAAGCAAAAAAAAAAGCAGACAATATTTTGATGCGAAAATAGTAGTAAAAAGTATACCCTGTCTGTAAGGATCCCACAAAGTAAAGCATTAGAATTAGTGAGCAGTAAGGCATCAACACGACGTGCAGCCATCCTCCGACATGCTTCATGTAAAGTTGTGCTATCGGGTACGGTAAGTGCCTTACACAACCTAAGTCGCTTTACAGTTCTCTCTCCACTCCTTTCGCCACTCAAGCTTCTACAACGACATGTACAAAACACAACAAAAAGAATAAAAAAACGAGCAAAAAAATAAAAATAAATACCAAGAAGCTTTAGCTAACACGAGTCTTAAGATTCAGTAATGAAATTTAACATTTATAACAATGTGTCATATGACGAAACATTAAATGATAAGTTGGCTTGAGGGGGTGATTACATGGAAGAACGAGAAGAAGTGAGAGATCTCCGTGGGAGGTCATAGCTTCCTCCTTCATTGTTTTCAGAAGGTTTCTTCTTCCCTTGAAATGAATGACCAGAGAAGGATAGACTTTTCCTTGACGAACCACCTTGATTAGCCATCTCCAATGATCTGACTCTTCTCTTTCAATTTCTGAAACAAGAAAAAAAAACAAGAATACTCAAAGCATCATCCACAAGAATACGCAAAGATTCCCGTTGAACATATATACACAATGAGTGATGATCATTTCATAAATAATCGAACCAAAGAGCGATATGTTAAGGATACGAAGATAACAAAATCAGCTACATAATAATCGTACGGATGCTATCTCTGAGCAAGGACGCGATCAACAATTTTTGAATTTCCTTATGCTTTGAGCCAGAGAAACAAGACAATCAGCCTCAAAATGCCGTTCAACGAAACTGATAATGTCAGGTGAATCAATCAATGAGCACCTGGAGAGAGAGAAAAAAGTCGAAAGAGAGGGAAAGCCAGAGCCAGAGGAAATGAAATAAATTAATTATAAAAAACGAAAAGAAAAATAAAAAGGATTGTTAATCAAAGCAGAGATGGGATCAAGGAAGCTCCCAAGCAAGAACCTTTGCCAATAGCCTCTCATCTTATTTGGCTCCTCCCCTTACTACTCATCTTTTACTAATATTGTAATTTTGAAGTTTTCACATACTTTAAAATAAAATTTCTGAAAATAACCATAATATGGTGAATAATTAAAAAAAAAAATTATTACATGTAGTATGTAGTAACTGTCTTAATTAATATTGACAAAATGGGTAAATAAATTATAAAATTGTAGTGAAAACACAAAACTACAATATATATAAAACAAATAAAACTCTCAAAACTAAAATCTCCATGGATTAGAGATAGTACACTTACTATTACTCCCTCCGTTCTATAATGTTATATATTTTAAGACTTCTTACACATGTGAAAAATGATTAGTGTATATCAATAAACATCTTGATTTATGTGTAGAAAAATTTATATAATTTTAAACCAATAGTTTTAATAAAAAAATTTCAATTTTACCAATTTATTCTTTTTAACTTATTAAATCTGCATTGAAATTCTAAAAAAATCCATCTTTGCAAAACAATTTTTTTTTGTCAAAAAACATATGTTTGGAAAGAGAGTGTACCATTTTGCATTGTTAAATAATTTAAAACAATTGTAAAGTGACTTATTGACAACAAACGAAAGCGTCTCCATTGATTATATATATCTTACCCATGTTTCCCTTGGTGGCCTTCACGTCCTTTGTTTATGGAATACTAGAAATGTTGTCCGGGCTACGACCGAATTTATACAAATAATTATATTTAATATATATTACACATATATTACATATATTTTTTTCATCATATTAAATCTATAGTATAACAATATAAATAATGAATTGAATTAAATAAAACTCACGAATTTATTGTTTTACTATCTAAATATCTATGAGATGGTGAGAAAATGTGAAATAAATAAAGAATTTCTTAAACCTTTGGTTAATATCCAAAGAATTAAGCACTTGGTTTGTAGCTAATTATGTTACTTGTTTTTTTTTTGTTTTCTTAACAAATTTGAGCTATATGTTACATGTGTAGAAATTATAAGGGAGATATATTGGATTAAGAATTTTAGGTTTTTCTTTAAAATCATCTGTTATTCAACTAATGATTTCCAAATATCAGTTCAAATCATCTGTTATTGAATATAAAATTTATGTAAAATTATTAAAAGTCACTTGAAATCTCCTGTCATCCAATCAATAGTTTATAAAACCTATAGAAAATCCGCTATTATTCAAAACAAATCATTTTTCAAGAGTTTATTAAAAATAAGATTTTAGAAGACTTTGCACCATTCTTTTACTCAAAAATAGGCATAGTGAAATCTCACCTCAACAGATGTTATCTTTTTATGATTAAATCTGATTCGTTCTTCTTTCTTGTTATTAATATTTCTCATTCCTTTTCAAAAAAAAAATATTTCTCATTCTCAGATTCCCCCTCAATTCTTTCTGTATTTGATTAATTCACATGGAGAATGTATAATGTGGAACATGGATTGCTGTCGATGATGGCTGCGAAAATATTGTGAGAAGACAAATCCGATGATTCAAAGGTTACTGCTCGTGTCCATTTCGTCTTTATGTCCGATGAGAAATCCCATGATTCTCATTTGCATCTGATTTTATCATTTTAAGTTTATAAATCTGATGAGAAAGTGTGTATTATATATAAGAGATATAACTTTTGCTTGTTTTGTTGGTAAGATTAATCTGTATATTCATATTGGAGATTATGAAAGATTCACTTTTACTTTTCCAGAAAAAACAAATTTCCAGAATTTTTTAATATGTTTTTAACTTTTTAGTTAACGATTCACCTCACCAGAATTTCACCTTCAGAAGAATATAGTGATTTTCCAAATCACCCAAAACACTCCGAAACTTAAAATACATTTTCTTACAAAATCACCTATTTTTTTAAAAAATCCAAACAAAATTACAGAGCTATCTCCTAAATTCACTTTAAATCCCAATAATTGTAAAATCCACCAAAGCATTCTAAAATCATTAGTTCAATACACCGCCCTTAAAAGATGAAGTCTAGTTTATTACCCGGTACTTTCTTTTATGTTCAAAGTTCGTTTTTGTAACATAGCTGTACCTAAATTTATAAGAAAAATAATTTACAGAATTAAGTTGAAATACTAATTTGATCTGAAATATTTGGTTTAAAATTTCATATAAGTGATATATTTCATAAATAAATTTAGGTAATCTATCTTTCACATAATATGTGGGTATAGCATTATATTGACTACAGATTAGCATTAATTTTACTATTACTACTGGAATATACAATCTTATGTTTATTGGACTGATTGACTTATATTTAAGCTTTAAATATTGATCAAAAAATCAAGAGGAATACTATATTTTTTTAATAATTCTATTTTTTTATTATTTATAAGAAAGAATTTGTACTTTCCATTCATTATTATTTTTATCATAGATAATAGAAAACAAATTTGTTCCTCACTAAATTTGATAAAGAATAATTATCTTAAATTTTATTCTTCTCCGTTTCTTTTCTTGTTCGTTCATAATGTTTTTTTGATGGTTACCATTTAGAAACTTAGTGACAATGGGTGAAATATTTTTGAAGGTACCTTATTTTTTAGTGATAGTTTTTGTGTTTCATGAAATCTACAAATATTTTGGATTACGTTATAGACAATAATAGTAGAATGTAAAATGATTAAAGTTTTCATAAATTAGAAAAATACATCTGATTATGAGAGTTAATGGTGTTATTATTCAATTCGAGGAAAAATGATGAGAAAGATGCTTTCAAGTTATGTAGTGTGTAATTTTATAAGAACTATGCGATTTCTTAGGCTACACCTAATTTTTTATTCATAAATTATGTATATATTTTTGGGACAAGAATTTTTTTATTCATAAATTATGCATGTATATTTATTCATAATTATGTATACTTTAATTTGAGAGAAACATTATTATAATAATGTTTATAATTTTATCAGTGTTCAATTTACTCCATTGAGATGGATTGTGGTTTTGGTGTTTCTGATTAGATTGTAAAGATTTTTGGTGGGTTTAACGAGACTTTTAATTTGTGAACAGTATCGTACTTCTCTTTTATAAAGAATTTATCTCTGTCTCTGTTTCCATCATTCTCCTCTACCTCCAACAGTTCATCTTCTTCCTCCAACGAAGACCTTTTTTACCTAAAGTTCGTTTCTAGTTTCTTTTTACTTAGATCAAGGCCAATCTTAGTCCCGGAAGCATCTTTACTTCCATCTTTGCTGCTCGTGGGGCTTCAAGTCAACATAGTTCTTCATTAAGGTGCATCATAATAAATTGTCTCAACATCACATCGAAACTTTATACAATATACACCACATTTACTAAACGATTACTACAACAGCATGATAATGTTGATCCTATAAACCTTTGCCACATCCTCAGAAAGTGAAATAATCTTGATTTTCCATACATTTTTTGTTACCTGAATCAAATCAATGTCTTAAGCAATGGGATGCCTTACCATTATGGAAGGCAGAAGAAAATGTGGAAGAAGCTCCTAAAGCCTTAGATGAAGCATGAGCGCAACGTCGAAGAGAAAGAATGCTCTTTCTCGTTTCTTTTCTTGTGGCCGTAAATGATCAAAGGTACCAAAAAAAAGGGAAGTTAATAAAATGTTTTATAATTGTCTGAAAGCTGTAAACTCAGTGGGCGAGGGAGAGATCACCTTGTTTGATTGAAAATCTGAAATCAATCTCTAGACTGCAGAATGCAGACAATAACTAATCAAAACTCAATAGAGATGAAAGTCTCAGAGAGAAATTTAATTTTAATCTATGAATGTCCTAACCTTTTCAAAAGTATCCGCTCGAAACTGGACCTGACCGTGGATAGCTTCGCAGGACACACAGCTCAGTCACCCGGCGGAAACCTGCTGTGAGGATAAGTCTTAACTCTGGAAGGAGTGGAAGACAGCATTGATTCATGACGAAAATTAATTTGATCCGTCTGGATTTGAGGCAATGGCTTCAACTGGTACAAAAAGAACTAAAATCGCAAGCGGCGTAAAGAACATAGCAGGCTCATCTACAAAAGGATTTATTTAAGAGGAGGATAAATAAAAGGGAGGTGGAAGGATAGCATGGCTCATCAAGATAGGAGCAAAGAACTGGATTGAATTATTAAAAGTAGATCATAATAACCCAAAAAAAAAAAACGGTGATTTGCAGAATCGGCAACTAGGATGGTGAGGTGGAAGAGTGGAAAAGGCAAAACGATATCGTCTGTATTTGGGCTGATTTATATTGGCTATGACAAATTATTAGAAGCCCAGTGAGTATTTTCGCGCAAATCTATTCTATTAAAATACCAGTGTGACCCATTGATAAAATTATGGTCCAACTATTACTTCTTTTATCTTTATCATTATTTAGAATATTATTTATTATGTTTTATGCCATTAGATCTATATTTAAATTACCAATTGAAAAAATCTAAAAAGATGTAAAACAAAAAATATATCCGCTCTTTTTAAGGACGGGTCAGAATCTAGTCTATTATATTAAAACATCAGTTGTGACCTATTGATAAAAAGTTATGTCCAACTAATTATTTTATAACTGAGTCTAAATAATTATCTAAATATATTAAATAGAGAAAAAGACAAAAATAGCACTAAATCAAGTTTTTGTTCCCAAATTAGCATTCAAAGTCAAAAGTCACAAAAATAGCACTTAATGTTTTATCAAAAATCACAAACTTAAGGTTTAGAGTTAAAGGGTGGGGTTTAAGATTTAGGGTTTAGGGTTTAGGGTTTAGAGTTTAGGGTTTAGGATTTAGGGTTTAGGGTTTAGGGTTTAGAATTTAGGGTTTAGGGTTTAGAGTTTAGGGTTTAGAGTTTAGGGTTTATGGTTTAGAATTGAGAAATGAGGTTTTGGGGATAAGATATAAACTTATAAATGTGCTATTTTGGTCATTTTAGTTTTTGAATGCTATTTTTGTGATATAAACTTAGAAAGGTGCTATTTTGGATATTTAGCCCGTTAAATAACCATCTTCTAAATAATATTATTAAAATCCACATTGTTGTTGTCTACCAAAACAGTTACTTTTCTTCTTTGGAATAAAAGTTATGGATTTATAGACAGGTCTGTGTTTGGAAAATAAACTAAGTACCATTTCCGACAATCGGTTAATGATTCATTAATAATGAAGCATCATGAATTCTTGGAACCTCGATTGAACCTGCAAATACAAGTGTTTTATCATTATTTGAAAACCAAAAAACTGCAACACGATATGGTACTCTGTTTAAAAGATCAAGGCCGAGTTATTCATTCAAAAACTTGAGGAGCTTATGGGTCTAGGTTTCTGTTCAGCAAAACGGTGTGCTTGTGTTAGTTTCCGATGGGGCTCAACTACAATAACAAAATATGATAATATATACAATTCACGGTTTCGCTGGAAGTGAAGAGATAAGATTTGGTTAAATGTGTTTAAATTTTTTTTTTTTGGTGAAATAGGTTGTACGAGCGAGAACGATGATTCAGGTTTTCTTGAATAATCACAGGGCCATTAGTTAATTTTTTGCTCACCAACGAACCCAAATAATATCTTATAGAAACCCAAATAGAATATATCTGTCTTTTAAACCTAAACTTATCACATTTATATTTATGGAACCAAAATATGTTTTCATTTGGAAAAAGATTGATACTATATTGTCAATATTTATTGCATTAAAAAAATTAATAACTGTTTAGGAATAAATTATAAAATTAATGGTGAAATGGTTACAACACAAATCTATAGTTATGCAATATTACAAATTCAATATAATTATCAAAAACTTTTACTAATAATTTTTTAAAAATATTTTACCCAAATATGATTACAAAAAAAAACATAAATATAAAAATTTATTTTTTCTAAAAAAGTATGTAAAACAAAAAATATACCCGCCTTTTTAAGGGCGAGTCAAAATCTAGTTCTATCTAGTTAAAGCAGCTATGACGTGGCAAACTAAACTTCAATTACTGGTTGGTTGATTTTTTAATCCTATGTGGACAGGTTCTCCGTTGATCATATCTCCATTTTAGTATTGTTAGATTATTTGTTTGGGCAATGGCTATTTGTCGGTTATTACTACGACCGTTCATGTTCTCCCTCTTGATAAGATAGTTGTTTCCAACTTTGATGTTGGAGTGAAGCAGCTACTGCATAGTCCGTCTCCTTGTTGGTAGTTATCGACCGCTACGATCAGGGCTGATTTTAGGTCAAGCCGGACAAAATATTTGTTTCAAACCCACAAAAGCTTTGAAAAATATATATATATATAGATTCCAAAATTTTTATAAAAAAATTTCAGTCCCAAAATTATTAAAATCACTATTAACATCTATAGCCCCAAAATTTTAGGGCCGGCCCTGACTACGATGAAAAACTAAAGTTTAGAAAGGAGATCACTTTGTTGGAATCTCATCTGTGATTAATCTTCCAAATGATAAAATGCAGAAAACATAGAAAATAAGGAGAAGCGACAAGAAAAGGGAGTTGTGTATAATTTACTGTTTTTTTTTTTTTTTTTTTTTTTTTTTTGTAATCCAGGGGTTCCCCGCTTACGCGGATCATTCCCCTGGGCCCGGTCAGGCAGCAGGCCAGCTTCATCCGGGAGGTTTTTCCCTGGGCTCGAAGGCCCAGTACCCGCTTTAGTGTCCAGACGAGGCAGGGTAGCTTCCGCATGGGGGAGGATCGAACCCGGATTGTTTTAGCAACCCAAGCCCGTCCTTCCACTTGGACTACCTTGTCCGGACTGATTTCTATAGTTAGACCATCACAATATTCCATTTTAGTAGAATCTCGATGGATTTGGTTGCCATAGATAATTGTAAAGCTCGTCGGATTTGGTTGGAGATAGAGATCTGGAGAGCTCGTGAGAGAAATAAATTAGTTCTAGGTTTAATTAAATAGAGACAAAATTGTATTTTTCCTATTTAAAACAAAAGGTAAATGTGGTTAATTTTGAAAGAATGTATTTTTGTAAAGTGGCACTAAGAATGTTGTTGTTTAACCAATTTCTCAAAAAAAATTATACTTGCAATTGTATCATTTTGAAACTTTAACAATAAAATGTATATAATTTACACACACACACACAGATATATATACATATATATAGGATCAAATTGTTATTATTTCACTTTAGAAATTTAACAAGAAAAGAAAAACTTTATTATTGAGATTGAATATGTCATAATAAGAGAATCTCATGTCACAATTTTCACTAAGCCTTGTCAAATATTTTTTTGAGAAGTGGAAATGTTCATGTGTCATGCGTAGAAATAATAATTTTGAGTATAATATTCTTTTTATTTCAAAATAAAATTTTAGTTTATTTTTGACTTTATTTTTTTATTTTAACTTTATTGGTTTGAAAAAAAAATACATTTATTTTGCATTTTTATTTGGTTTATGAATTTCACTTTGATTTTATTTAAATTTCATTAGAGTTGAGATAACATTTTATAAAAAATAAATTTTGGTTTAAGTTATATTATATATCATTTAATGGATTATTTATTTTAAATATGTCAATATTTAGATATAATAAACTTTAGATTTTTGTTTTTTTAGTTTAAATACGTTAAATGTAAAATTTAAAAATTTAATTATTATAATAAACCTATAAATTTAAATAAAATTTTAATCATTTAATTATATAAAGAATTACTTGATTAGTGTTGCTCTAGTTTTGTATTTCTGGTACGTTTCAAGGAGAGATCAAGTACTTGAATCGCCAACATGTTTCCATACTCATGTGGTATGCCACCGCTGAAGTTATTGTAAGCAAGAATCAAGAACTTTAAACTCTTGATCTGGGAAATTTCAGCAGGCAACGTGCCAGAAAAGCTGTTGAAGCTAAGATCTAGCCTGAAAAGATTATGTAACATGAAAATCTTGGAAGAATAGATTCCTCCAACGTATGAGTTTCCATGCAGAACTAGATACTTTACTTGAGTGAAACTCCCGAATATTTTTTGTATATCTCCTCCAAACCCATTTCTACTCAAATCAAGAAACACCAAGTTGCTCAACTTCAGGAGAGTTTCGGGTATGTCTCGAGAAAATTGATTGTTCCCCAAGTACAAACCTCTGAGAGAGGAGATGGAGCCTATCTCAGCTGGTATGCTCCCGGTGAAGTTGTTTCCCCACAGATTCAATTCACTCAGATCATGACAGTCTGAAACTTGTCCTGGAAATTCCCCACCAAAACCATTCTCAGACAAATCCAACACTCGCAAAGTGCAGTTTCCCCTGAACATTGAAGCTGAGATGTTCCCGGAGAGAACATTCTCAGAAACTGAAAACTCCACCAGCTCTCCCAAACGAGACCCTATCTCTCCACTGAATCTATTGGTACTGAAGTCAACGTACTTCAGATACTGGCATCCACTAAAGATGTTATCGATTCTTCCCGTTAATTTGTTTGTCGACAGATTTGCAACAACCAAGCTGTTGCAGACCAACGGGAAGCTAGAGTGAATACTGCCCGCAATCCTATTCACTGATAGATCAAGAACCTCAAGATTTGATAATCCCGTTAAGTTAAGCTCCCCTTCAATGATATTATGAGAAAGATTCAGATGCTTTAGCTTTTGACAACGGCTCAGGTCATATGGTATTGAACCTTCGATAGTGTTCCTCGATAAATCGAGATATGTGAGCTGAGTTAAAGCCGAGAAATTCCCAAATAGACCACCGGCGATGAGGGACTCGCTTAGATGGATCCCTATGACTCTACTTCTCTGAGGCGTACATGTGATGCCTGGCCATTGACACACATCTTGCTCCTCGGTTTTCCACGCGGTGTACATTCCTCCGTTGGTTGGGTTATGAGATTCGAGGTACACTTTTAGCTCTATTAAGGCTTCTCTATCACTGTCCAGAGAACCTCCCGCCACAGCTATGGCTGCCACCCAAGAAATAAAAGCACATAAAGAAAGAAGCAAATTCTTTAGATAGCTATAGAAATGCAAAAACAATCATAAAAGATGTCATTCTGGTTTCTATAGAATGTCTAAATGTCGTTGACATGTTCGTCAAGCAAAGGGAAAACTTGGGCTATATTCATAATGTTTTTAAAACTGGACTTGAAACTAAACCGAATAGCTATTTTAAGTACTGATTTAATATACTCCGACCGGGTGAATACTATTTTACAAAATATAAATTAGTTATATTTCAGATAACAGTATAATTTTATAAGTAAATATTATACATAATTATTATATATATATATATATATATATATATAATAAAAGCACTACAAATATTGGATTAGATAAAAAATTGAAATAACTTATATTTTGACATATTTGCCTACAAAAAATGTATCCAATAAATATAAAAATAACCAAAATTATCTAATTGTAATAATATTTAAAACCTTAATTATAATGAATTCTTGTCTAATTTTTTGTTTTTAAAAAATTAAAATTTTGATTATTTTTGTTATTTGGATTTTGGTTGGTTCTTCTTTTAGAAATATAAATATATTTTTAGTAAGATTATGTATGACATAATACTATTTTTAGAATTAAATAGACAAAATAAACTAAAGTATCGATTGACTAAAATTTCATAAATGAATATAAAGATAATATTTTGAAATCTCATGCACATATATTTTACAAAATAAATAAATTTTAAAATTAATTAACATTTTTATTTGTTAATATTTTATTGAGATGTCTTGCAATTTATATGAATAAAATAAGTAAAATATTGCTATAAAAATATATATTTTTAATCAGACCGTTGATTTTGGTTATTAAAAATTAGTCTAATCCAGTTACTCATTTTGTCGGTATATTGAGTTATTTTTCAAATTGAAGTATAGTTATTTTATATTCTTATCAATCAAATCAGATTAGTTTTATTTATTACATGTGTTCAGTTCTTCATCTTAGATTTGTAACTACAATTTCATATTATTTTTAATAATATTATATATTTTTATTTTTCAAAATTGTTTTAATAAAAATAAAGTTATCATCAATAGAAAGTTGCATAAAGGAAAATAACCAATAAAATTTTGAAAGTTTAAGAGTGCATATTGATATTTATAATAATTAAAGTATTTTGTAAATTTTCCGTAATTTATACCTTAGATCTATAAAAGCTAAACAGAACATTATTTTAAATAACCTTAAACATAATAATTTAGTTTTTCTTAGGTACTTTTATTATGAGTATATTGAACTGTACAAATATATATAAAAATAAAAGCAAATTAGATATTAAGTAAAAACAATTAATTGTGGTAAAATATAACATTTTTAGTTCATTAAAATATCTAATCCTACTTTAGAATTGTTTTAATTATTTGATGAAAATATAATTATGGAAAAGTACATTAGTTTCATTTTTTAATACAAATTATCTTGCTTAAAACTAGTTCAAATGAAAACATGTTTTGTGATTTTTTTTGATAGATCATGTTATACAAGTAAAATATTGTATAGATATTTTGTTGTAACTAAAAATAATTTTCAATTAAAGATCATGGAAAAGGAATAAACATCTCAATAATACTAATTTTAAGTATTTTTAGACAACTAAAGATATTTTAGTTATGTTTTTTAATGTAATTATATAAGAATATATATATATATATATATATATATATATATGTATTAAAATATTTGTATTTCTTTGAAAATATAATTTATGTTGTGTAACAAGATAAGATTATGTTTTAAATAGAACATTATTTTTTGTTAATATCAAGAATATTTTTGTTAACCATTTTTATGATATCACATTATATATAATTATTGTTTTTTAAAATGTCTTTTTAAAATTTATAAATGTTTCTTTTTATTAAATATGTTTTTTGGAAAAAAAGAAACTAAATTGAAATCTAATTAACAAAAACTACTAAATAAAAAGAAAAATAAATTTAATAATAGTAACTAGATGTAATATTTCATAATTCATTAAGGGTAGCTTGTAATTAATCATCATAAGAGTTAACATAAGAGCGAGACGTAGAAAACTGACTTCTCAAATAATATTATAGAGATTTTCATATTTATAGAAAATAAAATATAACAAATTACACATTTACAAAACTAAAACAACAACCAAACATAATCTAATCAAAAAAATAAAATTAATTTTACTTATTTAAAATTTAAAATAGCTGTATATTAACTCAGAAAGATAACTGCAATCCAAAATATGCTAAAAATAAACTGTTCAAATTTTATATATAAACTTTTATGTATTTTTAAGAAAAAAATAGTATTTATAATAATTTTACTTCTTATATATATCAGTTATAAATTAAGATAAATTTTACAAATAAATGAAAATAAAATAATAATTAATAACTATAGTTTAGTTATTTTGTACATATTTTATATGCGCATGAGCACGAAAAAATCACATAGTGAATAATAATTTGTTGTGTTTGATTATATATTTCAAATTGGGCTAGATATACCAACATAATATGACAACTACAAGTTTTTTTTCTAAAATGTTTCTGTTTAAAATTTTATTTCTAAATTTTATTTGTACCCATTAAGATACTTTTCTGAAAGACCATCTGATATGGGAATCAAATTTAGGAATCAAATTTTAAACAAAAATATTTTAGAAGAAAATCTTGAAAAACCGTTTTGGTAGCAAATGAATCTGTTCTTGGAAATATTTTTGAATCACTTTTGAAAAATATTTTCTTATTTTAAATAAACATATGTTTATTATTGATATATTTATTTCATTTTTAATAAATATTTATTTTCCATTTTATTTATTTTGTAATTTAATTTTTGTTTAATGAATGTTATATTGTAATTCGCTATGTGTTATTTTGTGATAACTTTTGTCTTAATATGCTATAATTGTTGGTGCTACCTAACGATAATTCTTTTTTTTCTTTTGTTAATTAAATTTTGAAATTCATCTTTCATATGATTTAATTGTATTATTTTGTGTATATAAAATCTGTTTTATAAAATTTTAGCTTGGTTTAAATATAATTTGACTAATTATTAGCAAAATATATTGAAGCGTTAAGAAAATATAGAGATAATTATATTCTAATTATAAAGCAAACAATACAATTGTTATAATATGCATATTTAAATAAATTCTTAATTTATAATTTAATTTTAACAGAACATATATTTACATAGAATTTTCTAAAAAATTGTTATCTTATTATCTTATCGATATTTGTGACATATGTTAAACCAGACCAATTCAGAATAAATTTATTAATTTATAGTTTTTATTTATGGAATATTAGTTTATAGAATTTTACTATAATTTTTTCATTACTCTATTTTTATTCCAAAATTGAATAGGGTTAAACTAAAAACTAACTCCCTGATCTTAGAACGTGAGTCAACCGTTCGTTTGGTTCAGCATGTTCATAGGTTTTTAACAGGTTTTTTGTTGTTTTTTATCCGGTTTGAAAATTTTAAGTTTTGAGTGAAACCTAATCCGGTCACATGTGGTCCGACAGCTGGGATGGTCGGACTTAAAAAGCATGTATTGTTAAACCAAGAATTACGAGACTTTAACTTCATCACCTCGGTCACTTCAAGTACGCAACACCAATCTAGAAACATAATGAAGTAAACATGAAAGAAACAGATACCAGAAGAGAAGAAGCAGATACCAGGATATGAACAAAATAACTAAAAGAAAGTGAAGAATTACCGGTGATCAAAACAAAGAGTAGGAAAGAAACCAAGCTAAGTGATTCACAATCCTGATCTGCTATTATCAAACGGGTTACTATCTTCATTATCTTTCAGTTTGGTATATTGTCTCAGCAAGAACTAATTGTATATATAATGCTTGGGAGAGAGGAAGAAATTTCACACCAAAAAAAAAAAAAGAGAGGAAGAAATTACGAGAGACATCTCTCTGAGAAAAATACTTTAAAATATTGTCTAGTCTCTACATCTCGGTGTCTAATATTTTGTAATGACCCACCTCCACTATCCCCACTATCTCCACCATCTCCACCATCCCCACAACATCCACCATCTCCCCCATCTCCAACTTCTTTAAAGAGAAAGAGAGAGAGAGGGAGGGAGAGAGAGAGAGAGAGAAAGAGAGAGAAAGATCATCTGAGCTCGTCGCCGGAGCAACCGTGTGCCGTGATCACGTTCAGCTTGCCACCACCGATAAACGCCCTAGGTAACCGCCGGAAATCGCATTCCTTAAGCTCATTTTCGTTTCCGTTTAGTAAATCACCCATAACTTCCTAACCATTGATCATCTCGTACATCCAAGGCCATCATCGTGTTCCTCTCGTCGAGACGAAGCCGTAGACACCAACCACGCCTCAAACGAAGCCCGGACGCAGCCGCACGCGCCTCCCGAAGATTCGCCTCGGCGCGCGCGTGAAACACACGCGCCACCGCCGTCCGCCGGAGCCACCGCGAGTTCCGGCCACGCGCCGCCGTCTCCGACCAACGTTCGCCGGAGCCGCCGTGACCGACCACCGTCCGTTCGCCGCCGGGAAGCTGCCGCCGCGTCGCCGCCTCGCCGCCGTCGCCGCCGTTGACTTTCCGGTAAGCCGCCGCG
>NC_027749.1:14316973-14317332 GCF_000695525.1 Brassica oleracea var. oleracea | reverse complement strand
TGGGAGTCCGAGCCCCAAATGAGGATTGATTATCCAGAGCTGTTTCGAGGTGTCATTGGAGAATTTGGTGACGTGAATTCGGGGTCGAATTCCTTGTTAGTGGGGGGGAGAATTGTAATGACCCACCTCCACTATCCCCACTGTCTCCACCATCTCCACCATCCCCACCACACCCACCATCTCCACCATCCCCAACTTCTTTAAAGAGAAAGAGAGAGAGAGGGAGGGAGAGAGAGAGAGAGAGAGAGAAAGAGAGAGAGAAAGATCACCTGAGCTCGTCGCCGGAGCAACCGTGTGCCGTGATCACGTTCAACTTGCCACCACCGATAAACGCCCTAGGTAACCGCCGGAAACCGCAT
>NC_027749.1:14303653-14316838 GCF_000695525.1 Brassica oleracea var. oleracea | reverse complement strand
GAGCCCGGACGAAGCCGCACGCGCCTCCCGAAGATTCGCCTCGGTGCGCTTTACATTAAGTGAAACAATCAATGTTGAATCCTCTAACCCCCTAGTTCCGGTTTATGCAAAGAACCTAAAACTAAACAAGCAATGATAGACTCGATTTCACACAGACGGAACACATTAGAAATAAATTATACTTATTCGAGGTCCTAAGCCGAATAAGAGGAGTTCGGGAATAGACCCTCACCTTAGCAACAATAAGAGGTGGTATCTATGAACTCCAGCTGCTCAAATGGACTCCAAATCTGAAATCAGATCGAAATTTCGAGTCAGAACTCCTTTCGAACGGTTTAAAACGGGTATTTACGGAAAAGTCAACCCGCTGGTCAAAGATTAATTAATTAATTAATTAATTAAATAATTAATCTTTGACCAACGGGTTGACTTTTCCGTAAATACTCGTTTTAAACCGTTCGAAAGGCGTTCTGACTCGAAATTTCGATCTGATTTCAGATTTGGAGTCCATTTGAGCAGCTGGAGTTCATAGATACCACCTCTTATTGTTGCTAAGGTGAGGGTCTATTCCCGAACTTCTCGTACACGGCTTAGGACCTCGAATAAATATAGTTTATTTCTAATGTGTTCCGTCTGTGTGAAATCGAGTCTATCATTGCTTGTTTAGTTTTAGGTTCTTTGCATAAACCGGAACTAGGGGGTTAGAGGATTCAACATTGATTGTTTCACTTAATGTAAATTCTTAGCTAGGATTGTTTTTGTTTGGAGACGGATACAGAGTCGGACTGCTGTATGCCGGATTGTATGGAGGTCACAGCCAACTTTAGTCGACCGGTTGAGCTGTAGACTGGAAGTGTCGATAAATCGTCTACGGGCGTGTGTTACCGAGCACTTTTTCGGTGTGTGTATGAACCGAGCACCTTTTCGGTAGTGTTTTGGCCTGTTAGTGGGCGGCGAGTGTGCACCTCGCTAGGACCATTGTTTGTTGCTTGAGTACTTTAGGTACTGTGTTTGACATGCATTAGAATTAAATTATATTTATTCGGAGTGCTATGTCCGGGTCCATGGACTTCGGGGTAGCATCCCATACCTCGCTGAGCGATTCCCCTGTCGCTCACCCCTCATTCTTTCCCCCTTTTAGGTGAGACCGATGAGCAGGAGTGATTATCGGACCGGTGCTATTGGGCTTTTGGGCTTCTATCGCTTTTACCGCTTTTATCTTTATCGGGTCTTTAGGCCTTTAGACTTTTATCGTTTATGTTATTCCTATTTCAGACTTTCGGTTTATGTCGTATTTTATATTTCGAATGTTATCGATGTTGGGCTTTTAGGCCTTTTGTTACCGTATTGACTTTTATATTATATGAAGATTATTATTATTTGAGTTGTATTATTATTTTATTTTCGCTTTTATCAATTTATTATATTTTGAAAGTGGCGGGTGTCACATATTTATTGGTTATAGTGTTTTTATTTTATTTTAAACTTAAACACAAAAAATTTTATATTAATACTATAATCTATAGATACTCTTGCAAGAGCATCGGCTTATACAATACTCTACTTGTTTTTTTTGTGATATCGAAAGACCATTATATTACTAAAACAATAAAGTACGGAAAGGTAGATCAAAATAGAATAACTAACACAACAAAGTTTTATATGAAAAGATTTTGTAGTCCTATTTAAAGAATTAATAACTGTATTTTGGTCTTGCGGTATATACGTAGGATGTCATGGATTAATTTTTTTTTTGTAGAGTAAATATTTCTTTCATCTTTATCGAAAATTTTGGCAAGACATGCGGTTCCTTTATTGCGGCGATCAAATCTTTGCAGTTCGATCCAAAGTTTTTGGTATATACAGTGACATAGCATACTTTCTTCCCAACCAAATGCTTCTATCTCTGAAGGCAATGATGATTCCATTCTTCTCAGGTTTTTTGTACTCGTAAGTTAGTTTTCTCCGGACATGTCTTTCCAAACCCATCAACAACTATTAAATTGTGATATAGAAGATGAAGAGCCATCTACCAAACATATATTTTGTAAGCATACAACTTGTGAAACAATAATATCTGGTGTTTGCGCTGCTATAGTTTTCTGTTGCATTCGCGACAACTAAATTTGGCATTTTCCTTCTGCATATCTGATCAGTTCTAGTGAATCCATATATGTTTCTTTGAATAATTTATCATTTCTAACTTTGGATGAATGCCAAATTATCAATAGATAATAATCTTTTTCCAATTCCAGATTTTTAGTGCTTTTCTGCAATATTCTCTATTTGGTTTTCTGTTGCATTCGCGACAACCAAATTTGGCATTTTCCTTCTGCATATCTGATCAGTTCTAGTGAATCCATATATGTGTGTTTTGAATAATTTATCATTTCTAACTTTAGATGAATGCCAAATTATCAATAGATAATAATATTTCTCCGGATCCAGATTTTTAGTGCTTTCTGCAATATTCTCTATTTGGTTTAACTGAATAGAAATGCGGAGACACCGAAAATAATACAATTCATAGGTTATAAAAGGCTAATTTGTTTTTGGTCAAAAAGGCTAAATTCTTGTATATGTCCGAAATAGAGAGGAGTAGACCATGTGCACGTGCCGCCTGACAGTTTGACGTTGTGTTTCAGATTTTTGGTTAATAATTTCTGGGACAATACAATTTTTTTTTGTCAACGGGGCAATACAAAATTTATGTTTGACGTTTTTTATGTTTGACGTTTTTTATGTTTTTCTAAATAAAAAAATATTATGTTAAAAATGAATGATCTTTACCATAATTTTTTTTTTTTTTGAAACTGAAACAGAATTATGTAATGAGGTTGGGTATTATGTAATGTCCATGTGCGTGTCTTTTTATAAAGGAAATTTGCATTTTATAACATACAAAAAAATATAATTCATCAATACATATAAGAATGTAATAGTTAGAATATGATATATCTTAGTCATAAATCAGACCAAAATACCCTTTTTCACCGTCTCTCAAGACTATAGATGATGTAATTGACTTGTCCTTAGCCGATGATGTCGGGTTTCAGAAATGACAGCAAATTCGTTGGCGCATAATAACGATAGGAAATGTTTATTTTAGTTATACAAAAACTAAAATTGATCATAGCTAAGAATACAAAGAAGAAGAAAAGAAAAGAATCAATGAAGATGTGAAGGAAGATAAAAGGTATAAGCGTTTTGTAAATTGGAGAAAATGAACAATGTTCGTAATATCGTATGATCTATTCTATATTTACTGTTTGTAACAAATAGAATAGAAAAATCTATACTTTGTCAAAAAAATAGAATAGAAAATAAAATATCATGTTGATATAAAAAGTTGCATAAATTTGTTATAAATTGAGTAGTCTAGATTTATTTTTTAGTCTAGATTTTATAAAGAACAAAACTCAGTTTCCAATGCAACATAATTTCTCTCATATTTCTTTGTTGTTCTCCTCCAACAAACAATATATAATCATTTATAAGATATTGTAAGTATTATATTATAAATTTTATTTAATAAAAAATAGTATAGTCTGCTATAATATTTTACTTCTCTTTCTTCTCTTTTTTCTCTTTTTCCTCATATTCTTTCTTAATTTTCTCATTCTTCTTCTTGTCCGTCTCTTCATCGTCCTTTTTTTTCATCTCATCCAACAAATACTATATTACTAGATAATAATTCGCAAACAAATATTTTATTATTAGATAATAATCTGCGCTCTGCGTGGAATAAAATATTTGTTAAATAAATATGTCTTTAAAATATTTTTTAAAATAACAACAAAATATACTTAAATATACATTAATTGATTTGATTAGGTTCAATTTTTCCAAATAGACAGTTTTTAAGTTTTTCTCATAAAAAAGCCATCAAGGAAAAAAATCACCAAAGTAGATTTCATTAAAGAGTAAAAAAAACCTTCTACCCCTTGCTTTATATATATAAATAATATAAATAAATACAAACTAAAAAATTTAAAAAAAATTATATTTTCGAATAATATGTTTTCAAATTCAAATTTTTTCTAAATTTTTTGAATCTTTTTTCAATTTTTTTTTTGAAATTCGAAAAAGTTTTTTGAAACAATTTTTAAAAAATTAAAAAACTTTTAAGATTTATTTTCAATTTCTTAAAATTATAAAACCCACCACAAAACTCCACCTATAAACCCTAAGGTCTATATTAGTTGATCCTAGAGGTATAAGTGCATATTTACCAATTTAATGAAATATTTTGGTCATTTTAATCTTTATAAGCTATATTTGAGACAAACTTTTAGGGCTATTTTTAGTGTATTTCTCTTTGATTAATTGTAAAATTCAATTCAATTTAAGTATGCGATTGTTTATAAAAATTTGAAATTATAATATTTAACGATTTTTAAAATGTTAGATAATTTAATTTAAACAATATTACTATATATATACATTTTAAATTTTAAATCTATCAAATGACGTTTCGTACTCATATGTTTTATGATCATTTAAACATTTTCACAACAAAATTTTTAAATCACTGATCACAAAATTTTTAATGTGAGATTTTAATATTTTTAGTAATTTCTAATCACATTTAAAAATTCAAAATAAAAAAATACGAAAATTCTGAATTTTTATTATATTATTAGCATGCTTGTTTAATTTATTTTAGTATTAAAACATTAAACAAAAAATGATATAGGATTTAAAGAATTGTTATCAAATTTTTATTAGTATTAAGTATTATCAATTAACATATATAATTTAAATCACATTAGATAATTTCGTATATTTTATTTAAGAAAAAAAGAAAATTATTTAATGTGTTATGTGAGAATGCTTATATTGAGGACGTGTCAGTATTTTTGTGAAAAATATTGTGGTTATGATACATCAGTCTTTTGTGAGAAATATTGCGATGACCATACGTCATCATTGCACTTTCAAAATGTTTCTCGAATAATATATAAAGGATATGATTACGTTGTTAATATTATGCTTTTAATATATATATATGTTCCTCTTTTTATTATTCATTATTCACAGTTAGTAAAACGATCCTGTTTTTAATAAACTATTGGAACGAATGGATTATTATACACTATTTATCTAACACGTTCCATATGGTATAATATAGTTTCAATCAAGAACGGACATACGTGCAGGAGAAATTGGTTCACTTTCGCCTAAAATTATCACATCACATGACCATTTTATTACAATATTAGATCATTTCCAACTGTTCGCTCTATTTTTCACAGTAAAATAAAATAATTCTATAATAGAGTTAACATATATTCCAATAATATTCTATTTTAAAGTGTAAAATATAGTCATGAACAAAAAATAAATAACTTATTTCCTATATGGAGTAAACTCATATTTTATAGAGTGAAAAATATAATACTATTGAAATATTTTTACTCTAAACTCTATTTTATTTTAGTGTGAAATATATAAAAGGGTTGGAGATGCATTTAATTGTTCAATTTTTCTCGCCAATTCACCTTTTTATAAACAAAGCTATCTTTTCCTAATTTGTCAACTTTTCCATAGGAAAACACTATTTTCAAAGTTAGTCGTTAGAATAATGATTCAATTAATAAGTGACGCGTACACAGTTTTAAATGGTTTTATTCTGGAAATCTGGTTCGGACAATCCCGTTTTATTAGAAGTAATTTTAAAAGTTAAAAGAAATAAGTATGATATCGTGACTTCAGGGTTGTCTACGAAAATGTTCTTTTTTTTAAGTCTACGAACATGTTTTCAACATTAACTTACAATCAATCATTTACAAATTGATCGTGAATTTCAATGACAACACTTTAAGTCGTGAGGATCCTTCATCGTTTACTTTGAATACTTTGAATCGTATAACACTTGGTTAGGCTTAGGCATCCAAAGCCAAAGTCTTTCCCAATCCCTATTATTTATAATCGTTTTTTTTTTTTTTTTATGTCATGACTCATGATCCGTCTTTTACTTCGACCCAATAGCCATATATAGTAGGAAATTGCTTGCTAGAAAACAAATAAGCTGAGGAAAGAACCACATATTTCTATACCACGAAACTATTCAATATATAAAGTGAAACTTTTGGAATCTGCCGAACACACTTGAATAGAAAAATAAAAATGTACAAGGAAGAAAAGACAGAAACTTACACAGAAAAGGGTTGCTTGATATCCCTTACTTATTAATCAAGAAGCATTTTTTATAATAAACCTTGATTTAGTAAACTAATAACATTTTTGCCATTATGGCTGATGTGGCACTCTGAGAGTCCTCTTCAGCTAACTAAACTAATAGACCTTTATTTACTAGGATATTTATAATTATTGCAATTAGGACCTACTTAATCAAATGATGATATGAAATGAATACGGCATTACCCAGTTCATGTAATATGACAAATAGTCTGTTTAAATTATAAATCTTTCTTAACCAGTTTTCTCAATTCAAAAAAGGGTAAATGGGCTACGAAGCTCAACTATAAACCATGACTCTGTTCTTCGTCTGCACCACTTTCTCACAGTCTCGAGTTGATTGCTTCTCCAATCTTCCTCGCGTCACTTTGATGTAAGTTTTAGTTAGAATCAAGCAAAAGAGATGAGCTACGTCTAGCTGTTCCAATTCTATTGCACAATCATGACCTGACCTAAGTTAGTCTAGAGGCATTCGATCCCAGATTCTTTAGATTTTTAATAGAAATTGATTGTGAATGTTTACATAACGAAACCCGAAATCATTGCATCGAGTCTATCAGAACCAGTCTGCGCTTACGAACATCTTTTACATGTCTGTGTATGTTGTTTTTTTTTATAAAGGTTGTATGTTGTTTCATAAGAGAGAGCGAGACATGTGGAGAAATCAGCAAAGCAAAGATCAATGCATTTGATGCCACGGTGATCTGGGACGAGCAAGGCTCGAGCTAAGCATTTAAAGAGACTGTTTTTGTTTCTATGACCATATTAGTAAAGAACCTATAGCAATGAAAAGGCAGTTGAGAGCTGCAGTCCTCAGATGTGAGTAAAAGCTGCAGTCCTCGGATATGAATATGAACATGTTTGTGTATGTTGTTTCGTAAGAGTTTGCCGGTTACGAGCAGTAATAAACCGGAGTCCTCAAATGTGGGTAAAAGTTTTGAGAGTATTACTTAAGCTGTGGTTTTTCGTTGATCATTGTCTCTGAGTATCCTATTGCATTTGGTATTAAAATGTGCAGACGTAAGTCTGAATAATGAAGAGAATAAAGCATGTTTTATTGGCTCAAGGGCTATAATTTAAAATTATTTTCTCATAACAGTTTTTTTCTCTTGCATTGGAACATGGTTTGCTTTTTTGGTTATGGCATCCCATCGTAAGAATCTTAGATATTTTTTTTTCTAGAGTTACATCCATTTAGTTTTGGCATAAGTTTTTTAAGAAATGAAGTCTAGACCAATGTTCTTTATGAAACAAAAAGGTTAATATAATTCTCAGCTACTTATTTCAAAAACTTTAATTCTCTCAAAACATTCTTTTTTAAAAATAATATTTGATTTATTTAATGAACCCCAAAGAGGAGATTCGGGTACACATATTCGAGAACGGAAAAAATTCTGGTTAAGTAACGACGGCTTTAGGTTACGAAAAATCGACAACAACACACAAACAAACTAATCTAATGGAAATTCTCTCAAAACTTAGGGTTCGACTGGTGTTGAAACAAAAGGAGCGAATAGAAAAAAAAACGTAAAGAAATAAAATTGCAGGAATGAAAATGAATGGTTGTTCATTCTCAAATTTAACAAGAAATACTTTTGTTCTTTATTTCTCTACAAAAAAGGAATGGTAGGGAACGAGAAGAAAAAATTATTCCTTGTGTATGGTGATATTTTTTAGGAATGTTAGGGAATACATTATTCTTCGCCGTTTCCTGGTCACCATACATACCCTTATATGTTGTGTTTACTCATTTCGCTAAAATCTCAATGACCTTGATTTATTTGTATTCGTATACATATGGTTGGGGTAATTTTTTTTGTCATTTTTGTTGTTGTTCACCATAGCATCAAACTCTTTTATTGGTGTAAAATCATTTTATACATGTTTAACGTAACTTATTCTTTAGTTTTATAACATACAAAAACATATGTATTAACATGAAACTAAATATTGTGAAATCTTCTAAATTTCGTATTTTAAATAGAATCCGTGTTTGAATTGTGTATTTTTGAATAGAACCTCGATATAGTTTAGATGCATATCGCCATTAATTTAGAATTATAAAAGTGATTAAAAGCCATATTCATGGTGTTTAAAGCAAATCTCTGACATAAATCTGGAAGATCTTACATTTATTTCACAAATATATTTATGCATCAATCTATTACGAATGAGTGTGAGAAAGTTAACAAAATTGATTTTGTATATTGATGTTAGGCATATTCTGAGTTGTCTTACATTAAAAATCTATATCTTATAAGTTTGTACTTCAACTATTACTTACTTTAACCAAAAACAATTGCTACGGTTGTCACTAACAAAAACGCATTAGATTTCATGTAACAAAATATATTTTATGTACTTTTATATAATTTTATTATTTTTTAGATTCGTTTCATCCCGTGCTAGGCACGGATCTTCACCTAGTCAATCAATAAAATTAAAAAAGGAAGTTGGACACGTTAAAATTTTGTGTAAGTGCAAGATGCAACACAATAAAATGACATGTAATGTAAATAGAAATAATCGATATAAATAAATACTTTTTGTTTAATTAAAAATCATTTAAAAGAAATAAGTATGATATCGTGACTTCAGGGTTGTCTACGAAATTGTTTTTTTTTTAAGTCTACGAAAATGTTTTCAACATTAACTTACAATCAATCATTTACAAATTGATCGTGAATTTCAATGACAACACTTTAAGTCGTGAGTATCCTTTATCGTTTACTTTGAATACTTTGAATCGTATAACACTTGGTTGGGCTTAGGCATACAAAGCCGAAGTCTTTCCCGATCCCTATTATTTATAATCGTTTGAAATGTCATGATCCGTCTTTTACTTCGACCCAATAGATATATAAGGAATTTGCTTACTAGAAAACAAATAAGCTGAGGAAAGAACCACATATTTCTATACCACGAAACTATTCAATATATAAAGTGAAACTTTTGGAATCTGCCGAACACACTTGAATAGAAAAATAAAAATGTACAAGGAAGAAAAGACAGAAACTTACACAGAAAGGGGTTGCTTGATATCAATCAATAAGATTAAAAATGGACGTTGGACACGTTAAAATTTTGTGGAAGTGCAAGATGCAACACAATAAAATGACATGTAATGTAAATAGAAATAATGGATATAAATAAATACTTTTTGTTTAATTAAAAATCATTTAAAAATATTTACAAAAAAAATTAGTTTTACACAATTCTTGTAAACACCCGAACAATTAATAATGAAATATTCTTTAAGTTATCATTACTTCGTCGCTTGATACGTCGACATCTACCTCATGATGAACCAACAACAATTCCAAGAGATTCTCACTTTTCTTTTATAAATCAGTTTTAAGTATTTTGTTGATTCTTCATGGACCTCTTGGCTATTTTATAGTAATCTACGTTCCCAAAATCCAATGATCTTCAAGGAAACCATAATATGAAAAATTTCCATATTAATAAGTACAACTTTTTTTTATTGAAAATGCATTTATTCCTTTTCTTCAAAGGTATAAAGCCATAAATCTTCTCTTCAAGTTTATATTCTTACATTTTCTTCTAGGCGTTAACTTTCTCTTCGAGTTTACACTAATCCAGCTCAGCATCGTGCATCCACATGATTCTCCCACTATACATGCTTCTTAGAACACTGTGATGGTCGCTAGGCTACCGGATTTACTGCGTGTATGAGTTGTGGTTTGGAAATGACACAAAACTGTGGTTTCTCATTCTACATCTCATCTATGGTAATAAGCGCCAAATCGCTCTCTCCCAACTGACTATATAAGGAATGTTGTATATTTCATCATGTACAAGGTTTACAATATATAGAGATTACAGTAAGGTTTACCTTATTAGTAATTACAACATTAGTTCTTAATCTATTGTATATGTCTTATACCTTCTCTCAAGATGGAGGCAGTGCTTTGACTCCAATCTTGTTCTTCAGCTCAATAAAACGTGGACGAGGCACCGGTTTGGTGAGCGAGTCTGCTAGTTGATCTTTGATGCTGACATATTGAACTCGCAGAGCACCTGTTTGTATGTTTCCACGAACAAAATGGTAGTCTAGAGAGTAGTGAGCATATCCAGCGAAGCTCTGAAGCTGTGTTAGCTACTGCTTGATACTCAGCCTCTGTAGACGAGCGCGTGACATTTCGTTGCTTCTGAGAGGACCATGAAATATGGCTGCTCCCAACATATATTACATACGCATTGGTTGAGATGAAGTCATCAACGTCATGAGCCCAATCTGCATCCGAGAAAGTATGGACAGTAAGAGTAGTTTGGGAGCTTAAGAATATACCATGCGATGATGTCCCTGCAAGGTAACGTAAGATTCGCTTGATGGCTTGCCAATGAAGATCGGTGGGGCGATGCATGTACTGAGAGAGGTGATTCACAACAAAAGCAATATCTGGCCGGGTGAGAGACAAGTACTGAAGACTCCCTAGTACCATTCGATATTCCTTTGGGTCTTTTAAAGCTGTTCCAGACAAGAGTGCGAGCTTCGGCGTTGCTTGCATAGGCGTGGCAACTGGCTTGGCTGAGCTCATGTTTAGCTTAGTAAGAAGGTCTGTGATGTACTTTCTCTGCATCAGATGTAGGCCAGATGGTGTTCTTATAGCTTCAATACCCTAAAAATAACTGAGTTCACCAAGATCCTTCAGTGAAAATCGATCAGTTATAGCAGCATTGAAGTCTGCAACAAGGGAAGCATTGCCGGCAACAAGTATGCCATCCACATATACGAGAACATAAATCATGTGAGAACCTCTGTTGTGAATGAACAAAGACGTGTCTGCGAGTGCGTTTCAGAAATCCATGGCGAGGAGATAATGTCTCAGCTCAGTATACCAAGCACGTGGGGTTTGTTTTAGCTTGTAAAGTGCTTTGTTCAGGCGACATACGTAATGAGGAAGATCTTTATCCACGAAGCCAGGCGGTTGAAATACATAAACCTCATCTTCTAGTGTCCCATGTAGAAACACATTGTTGATGTCTAGCTGGTGAATGCGCCAATTCTTCTTCACAGCAACATCAAGAACCAGTCTAATGGTTATTAGCCTGATTACTGCACCGAAGGTCTCCGAGCAGTCCAAGCCATATTTCTGGTTGAAACCTCTTGCGACTAGTCTGGCTTTGTACCTTTCAACAAAACCTTCAGCACGATATTTAACTGTAAAAATCCACTTACATGTGACCAAGTTTTGCGCTCCATTTGGAGGAACAAGATCCCAAGTGCGATGTTTGAGTTGACCATGAATCTCATCAATCATTGCTTGGCGCCAGTTGGGATCTTTGAGGGCCTCTGCCACCGAGGTTGGTATCTTGATAGGTTGGTGAGTGGTTTGAGCCATAAGGTTGAGTTTTGTGTTTGGTTTTTGGATTTTGTTCTTGGCTCTTGTTTTCATCAGGTGGATATATTGTGCTTCAGTAGGTTGAACAGGTATGGGATCATTCGGTTGTGAGGTGTTTTGTGGGGAAGAATGAGGTGATGTTTCAGTGGGTGGAGGTGTGGGATCAGTATGTTGGGAAGTGGAAGAAGTTGTAGCTGGGGTAGAGATATCTTGAGGTACTGGTTGTTGGGACTGTGGCAATGGCAAAGGTGCTGTCTCTGCTGTCGGTGCTGTCTCAGTAGACGGTGGTGATGGAGTCTCAGAGCACGGGGGAGCTGAGGAATGAGCTGTGAAGGCAGAATTGTATGAAGAGGCACATGACTTGGGTTAACATCCATCTCTGAACTTTGTATCTCAGTTGCTCGTGAAGCAGCACTGTATGGGAACTCAGCTTCATTAAACTTCACATGTCTTGAAGTATACATCCGGCCTGTCTTGGTGTCATAACAAAGATAAGCACTCTGTGTAAGTGAATATCCCATAAACACACATCTTGTCGAGCGATCATCGAGCTTATGTGTCGTGTATGGATGCAGCCAAGGGTAAAAGGAACATCCAAACACTCGTAGCTTCATGTAGTTTGGAGACTGATTGAATAGCTTCATATACGGAGACGATCCAGCTAAGGCGTCTGTTTGCATGCGATTTATAAAGTACATAGCAGCGGCAACAGCAAACTAAAGCGCCCTAACCCAAACACTTGATCCAGTGAGGTTCCTAAGGTTCGGCCCAGACTTAAGCAGGCCGGCCAGTCAGTTTTAAGTCCTTAATTTTTAAACATTCAGTTCAGTCAATTCTGTGATTCATTAATTAGAGTCTACATGCGGAAGTTTTAGAGTCAATATGCAATAGGATAAACTGATTTCTTTATTTATGTGACAAAAGATGCGTTTACAAAGAGAGATTGCGTATATCCTATTACAATATACAACGATCCTAAACCAGTATATCAAACAACCCATCCGTCCTTGGCTTTTAGTCTTGATATACCATGGATTTTACCCACTTTTAGCCATGGTCGACGCCAATTTGATGTTAAGAGTTTTCAAGGCTCCTAAAACAAATGATGTAGTATAAGAGATTGTCGAACCAATTCTAAGGGATTTCAAAGCACTGAGAATGCAAGTACTCACTTAATCTAAGTGCAACCGGTGATTTAAAAGATTTCTAAACTAATGATTAATGCTAATGCAGTTGCAGAATAATAAATGCTAATGCAGTTGTAGAATAATAAAAGCGATAAATGAAGGGAAAAGAGAACTCATGGGCATAGGGATTAGACCTTGGGTGATCAAGTTTCAAACTGAGGATGGTAAACGATCAATCAAACTATCAACCTTAAACTTAGACACAGTTCTAAACAAGCTCTATGTCTAGATGAATGTTCATTTACTAACACATTTCAAACATCAAATGTCTTTGGTTGAATAATATGAAAGCAATCATTACAAACAAGTCTAATGGCTATCTTAGCAAATGTAACAACAAATGTATTTGGCAAAGTATGCTAAAAGCTTAGAAGAGTTGTCTCAGGCATTTCATCAAACACCTTTTGGGTGGAAAATGCCTAAAGATCAAC
>NC_027749.1:14294927-14303232 GCF_000695525.1 Brassica oleracea var. oleracea | reverse complement strand
GTCTCAAATCGACACAAACCCGAGCGACCTTGGGGTGTCGCTGTGCTGACCTCGCTCTAGAGCTGGAGAGACTTTGTGTCGTCGCTCTAGGAGGTCGCTCCGGGTCTATTTTTGCACTCCAAAACGATGAAATGGCGAGCGACCTCGTGAGGCCGGTCTGGTAAGGTCGCTCTGAGAGGTAAGGCACATCGAGTTCATGGCGTCGCTCCGGTAGGGTCGCTCCCATGCACTGCTCGTCCAATGATCACCTTTATCACCTCTTTTGAGCTCCAAATGCACCCAAATGTCTCCAAGAACTCCATGTGGTACTCCAATACCTAATAAAGACTCATGTATGCAAAATGCAACCTAAACATGACTAAATCCTAGTCTATATGATCAAAATGCACATGGGTGAATGGATAACACAATGGAAATATGCAAGATATCAGATATATAGGTGTTTTTAGACATATATATTCTATACAGGAGTCCATTTAGTATACTTTCAAGTTCAGGGAAGATTTAGAGGAAAGTGGTGATTTTAGGGTCTTTTGGAGCCTTTTGCGGTGTAGAACTGCACAAACGTGTTAGATGTTTATATATGGATGAAGACCTTCCCACGATGCGATTGCGTTCCTCTTTTGACACAAGATAGAGCTTTGAGTTAGCTTTTCAATTCCACTGGTTTGAGGTCAATCCAACGGTTAGATCAGAAGTTATACTTGTTTTACTGAGGAGTGGTCAGTCTATCTCGCGAGAGAGCTGTCGACGAGACGAATAGAATGTCGATCGACGGTGCACCCTTGGTGTCGATCGACGGTGATTACAAAACGCGGGCCGAGCTTATTTCATGACCAACTTAAGCGCATAAGTTACCACAAGTTGCCATAATATCCATGGACGACTCAGAACCCTACTTATGTGTTTTCTAAGCCATTGTTGACGGCTACGCTTTCTTTACATCTTGTTCTTAGTTTATGTTAGGAGAGAAGGGAGGAACTTCTTCAGAGTCCTCATGGAACTTCTTTGGTTTTTATATTCTACTGCTTTCTATTTTATATCTATTCATCTATGATTTCTGTGACAAACTTTATGCTTGAAGAGATCCACTTGTTAGGTTTAGGGTTCAGATAGTCATGACGGATTAGCCAAAAATATAGAATCGCTAAGTGGCAGGATATGAATAAATTAAACTGTTCTTAATGCATGTGTTCTAGAGTAGCTAACTAAGACATTGCCGATAGATAGTAGGGCGCAAGCGAAAGTTTGGTTCTCTGTCTGATTAGTTTAGATTGTGCTAGGATTACTAGAAATAAGCGAATGCTGAATTAGTTTAACCTAGTGAACACGTCAAATCCGTGCGATAACGCTCCCTGAAAGGTTCATCAATCGCCAACTCGCTAGTTGCATCTATCAACGGGCTGAAAGGTGTATCGATTGACACCCCGTTGTTGGAATCGATCGACACTTTCTCAGGACCAACAAGCCACAGCTAAGGTCCTAGATCCGGTGATAGATAATCTAAATATAACGAAAGTTGATCGACTATTCTAATTGTTTGAGTTCTAGAATATCCATATATACTTAGCATCTATATCATTATATTCTTGATTGTCTGAATAGAAACCTTAATTCTAGCAAACCATCTTTCCATCAAACAACTCAAGCAATCATCCGAGCAACTACCTTGCTCACCAGTCACCACCGCTATGTACATTTAAACTATTAGCCTAGTTTAATCATATAACTATTAGATCTTTTGTTTGCCCAAGCTTCTTGTGAATTTGATCCCTAAATGCTACAACTCGACCTCTTATTTGAGAGAGTACAAATCACTCCTTAGGATAATTTGAGTGATATCAAGTCTCCACGGCTAAGCCAGATCCTTCCCACGATCACCATCTTGTCTTGAAACCAACAGAACGTAAGTATTCCATTGATAACTTAGCGAGTGGTTTCTATATGTGCATCATATGTCCAGTTTCTTTATAAGTCTAACCCATATGATCCCCTTAATCAAACTCGACTCATTCAGTTGTTCGGCCAGAACGTTCAAGTTCAGTCTGCGGTCTTAATCAAGCCATCTTATAACCCGATCAAGCCATCTAGCTATGATCTTTGATCTATTGGATCCAACACTGGATCACATGATCGGACCGGCTCTAAGCCCTGATCCCTTATCTGGTCCTAATACCAGAATACTCGATCGTTTGTACAGATGAAAGAAGAAAACAATCAAGTAAAGAGAGAAGGTCGCATCCGCTTAATCCGATCATCCATAGATCCGTTCGGATTCACCTGACAGTCATGGCGATGGCTTAACCGAACCATTCGCTCACCTTGGACGTGCGCTCCAGTGTTCCAGTCACAGTCCGCTTCTCTTTCTCCCTTAGATCAACCATGTTTGGATCGATCTTCAAGCAATCACTGTTGGATCGCCTTCTAGACTTGATCTGTCGGCCAAGTCTTCCTCAAGATCGCCCAAGTTCTTCTCTATCGGATGTCTTTTTTCTGATCGAGTTTTGGTATTTTTCTTAGGGAAATTATGTGTCCAAAATCAACCCCAAGGCCCCATATTTATAGAAATTCGGCCAGGAATGGTTATAGGGCTAAAGGGTGTATTTTCCAACCGCTTGGGCATTTATCCATGCAGCCCCTTCGGCCAGAAAGCGACTCCAAACGGGCAGAATGTCTTTGGCATCGAGGACTTACTGAGCAATGTGAGGCCTGTTTCAACAATGTGTATGTGATTTCCATCTGACAACAACCCATTATGTTCTGGAGTATGTGGTGGTGTAGTAAGGTGCGAGATGCCCTTGTCCTGAAGGTAAGATCGCAGAGCAATATATTCTCCTCCATTGTCCTAGTACAATGTCTTTACTTTTGTTTGAAACCAGTTCTCAACAAGCGAGACAAAAGCAATGCAGATGCTTTGACTTGCGATTTTCGTTGCATCGGATAGAGCCAATTGTATCTCGTATAGTGATCCACAATGAGTAGATAGTATTTTGCAGCATCAACCGATGTAACTGGTGGCATCCAGACATTGCTATACAAGTATTCAAGTGCACGATGAGAGACAATTTTGTTCGAATGAAACGGCAACTTGGTGCTTTTATTGATGAAACAATCAAAACATGAGAAATCGGTTTGCAGAGTATGCGAGACAGGTAAAGAAAACTTTGAGACAACATTTTTAAGAACTGATAGAGATGGATGCCCAAGTCGAGAATGCCACAATGAGAGGTCGGTTTTTGGTGATGTCGTAGAGGCTAATTCACTGATGTTAACCTGCCACTCATACAGCTCATTCCTAGTTCGGCCTTGGAGTAACTTGGTTTACAATATATAGAGATTACAGTAGGGTTTACGTTATTCGTAATTACAACATTAGTCCTTAATCTATTGTATATGTCTTATAGACTACTGCATCAATCCGAATCACAGTTTCTTTCACGGTAATGGCTATCGAGATTGACATCTCCATGCAAGTTAGAGTCTTCAAAGAAATGACCATATTCCACATAAAAGATGATACAGGTTTAGCATGCAATTGGGTCACAACATCCTGAGTGGTCGGCCTTCCAAAACCTGGAACTGGACGTTAAACTAATCTAAAAATTATATAATTATCCTCTCGTGAAGGTGAAAGACAAGGTCAAGGAGATGGTTTTGATAAACAAGATCCTGAGCATCGTCACTACAAGAAAAATTGCTTTTAGCCACAACTTAGCCACAAACCTTTCGTGGACAGTATAAAATAGATGCAAAATCACCTCAAAATTAGCCACAAGTTACAAAATCTAAAATTTGTGGCCATTTATTGTTTTTTTGCCGCTCTATAGCAGCAAAATAAGCCATAATTAACTATAAAAATAAATTGTGGATATACATTTCCACAAAATCCCCCGCAAGATTCATGACTTTCGTATCCAAAACTTTACTCACGGATAACCATTGTTATATAGCTACAAAATGTACTTTGTTGCTATCTCGAAGATAAAGAGCCACAATAAGCTTCAGAATAAATTGTGGACCAATATTATCTGTAAATATCGACAGAATTTCTCGTTGACATTTTTGCCGGAGACTTAAATCGTAGCTATCCGTAGAAATAGAATTTTAAACAATTTCATGTGATCACAAATGTGGTTGTGGTTATAATATTTAAAAGATTATAATGTTAAGAAAACATATCAGCATTGTTTGATCCAAAAATGGTGTTTATGCTGAAATGTTTGTTGAATTAATATAGTAAAAGAATCTAAAAATGATGATTAGATTCTTTGACGATTAAGAGAAATCTTGAAAGAATCAAATGAGAAATGAACATGAAAAAGAGTATAAAAGAAATCATATTGATTAAAGATTGCATTACAAAGATGTTTGAAGTGTAAAGTGAATCCATGAATCAATTAGATCTCTATATGAAAGTGTCTAAAGTCTAAGAATGGAGGAAGAGATCAAGCTCCCTTCATAAAGAGAGATATCTCTATATTTATACCATAAAGAAGCTAGGGCTTCATAGAAAAATGGACATAATTATTGTCTAATGGGCCTTGAGGTTGATATAAAATCTACCCCTAACAGTAAGCCCCCAAGTTCGTAGAGAGAGATGAAGTCGATCTCTATGAATTTTACGAATATGGTTTATTAGACAATTAATTAGACACATATGCCTATGACGATTTAGGCGAGTTTACTTTAAACTTGTGCCTAATAAAAGACAAATTTGCTTTAGACTCGTGCTTAGCAAAAGACGAGTTTACTAAACTCATGCTGAGACAATGACGAGTTTACTGAAAACTCGTGCCTAGTAGAAGGAGAGTTTCTGTAAACTCATGCCTAGCCAAAGACGAATTTTTGTAAACTTGTGTCTAACGATAAGTGAGTCAACTGCAAATTCATGCCTATAACAAGCAAGTTCAATTTAAACTCGTGCCTAATACAAGTTTACCGAGCTATTGCCAACCCGAAGTCTTGTGTTGAGATCGTGTGTGCCGAGCAAGTTGTTGGCGTGTACACTCGTCAGGCTATGATAACGTTCCTTCGATGGATCAAAGAGAGCATGAGAGCTCTTGTTCCGGCATTACCCAGATTCAGTGATGACGTCTTGTGAAATGGTGGAATCATAACAAGGCAGTCACAGGCTGGAGCATGCCAAAGCGGGTGCTCAAGCTCCAGTCCTCATAAGCCCGTGCCCGAGCTGAGTCATGAAACGGCAGCCAGAGGCGGAGCAAGGATGTAGGATGCTGGTGTCGGGAACTGAAATCCCTAAGCCTCTAATCGTGAGCAGGAGCAGATCAGCAGGTCAACTCCAGAGCTTGTTCTCATCAAACTCTTCTTGTCTTAAGCTTGTGCTGGTTGCGGTAAGCTCTTCGTGAGAATCAGAATCTGGGCTTGTCATTTGTGGCGCAATGACAAGAGACTGATCCGAGCGTGTCACATGTCTAGCATGCTAATTGATTCTGGCTCACAAAGAAAAATATGATGATCAGATGAGTGTTGACCAAAAGATATAGCCAAGTACTGTATAATTGATAAGCAAGCGAACTTGTTTTTAAATGTTCACGAGTTGCAGATGATAAATAATTATCAAACTATTAACATCATAGGCTACCAACAGTAAAAGCCACAACATGAGATGAATGAACAGCTTAGAGTTGTTTAATTAGTTTAAACCAGAGCTATAATGTCTACCACATGTGCGTAATTTAAAAGTCATTAAAGCATGTGGTAATTTAATAAGAAAGCTTATCTTTGCGGTGAAGAGGAAACAAGCGTCCGAGGTTGTGGTTTGTATCTTTGCGAAGAAGTTACCGTCGACGTTGTTTCAAGATCTTGTTACGTCATAACAAGATAAGATAGGATCTGTGTTTGAGTGTCCAGCTCTGGCTCCTTGGTGTTGCGGATCTTAAAGACGTCGCCACTGATGGAGCATAGGAGGCCGAGCTTCCTTGTAGGCAGCGTCTCACTATTTCCATCTCGTTTTGTTCTTGAGAAGATTGAGTCGGCTGCGGCAGGCCTGCTCGCAAGCAACAAAGCCTTTTGTTTTTGCAGAAACCTGCAACTGAACATCACACTTTGCAGAAACAGTGGTCTCATCGTAAGGAAGAGATAGACAGAGCTGATGTTTGCAAACACTTGAGCTGCCCTAGAGAAGGCAAATGAGCTTGAGCTTGTCCAATGCCACAGAGCTCGTTGATGTGCTCTTATAACGTTCACGAAATGGCGAACTAGGAGCTTGATAAAGGCATGACGTCAGCTTGTCATTATGCGTTGATCATCACCCTCCGTTCTGCTAGCTTCACTGATCGAACCCTCGTGAGGAGGTGACGCCGTGATGAGATGATTGATTGTTCCTCACGGCCAGATGATTTCGTAGAACAGTCTCTCGAACAGCTTCACCTATCTTGCTGATGAACAAGCCGGAAGGGCTTGAGTTGAGTTCGAGAGACTACAGAGACCGAATCGTGTGATAACGAGACAAGGTGATTACAAGATCGTGGTTGGGCTTAACCAGGGCTTCTCTTCTCGAAAGTTATTATCTTTGAGTCCAAACACCTAGCTCGCGCCTTTGAAGCTCTCTGGTCCGTGGATGAGCTTTCACTATCAACTCGAAGACCGCCGTTGCAAGACTAAGCCGTTGAGCTTCGCCGAGATCAATTCTCGAGCTTTCTCGCGACCTTTCTGAGCAGAGAGGAGACAGGGGCGATCGGCTTCTCCGACCTCAGTTCTCGATCTTCGGCGAGGAGATGACCACCAGTTTGTTGGGCTCAATTTGGGCTTTTTTTTCTCTCAAGTTGTTGGTCTTTGAACCCAATACAGCTCCAAAGTGGCCTATCATAACTCATCCTGAAAATCGAGTTGGGATTCAATTCTTGTGATTCATTATACTCACATGTGTATAAGGAGATGTTACAATAATGGACATAATTTTGATAATGAAAAATGATTGTGAAAACTTATCTCTTTTGGTTTGGTTACATCAAAAGAGTTTTCATGGAAAAGCTTCTTCCTTTAGTTTGAGATGAACTTAGATCTAGGATTTTCTCAACTTTGATATCCTTTGAAGATAGTTCTCTTTAGTCCCCTCCTTCTAGCGCCAACTGTTTGATCCAAGAATGGTGTTTATGCTGAAATATTTGTTGAATCAATACAGAATCTAAAAATGATGATTAGATTTTTTGAGGCTTAAGAGAAATCTTGAAAGAATCAAATGAGAAATGAACATGAAAAAGAGTATAAAAGAAATCATATTGATTAAAGATTGCATTACAAAAATGTTTGAAGTGTAAAGTGAATCCATGAATCAATTAGATCTCTATATGAAAGTGTCTAAAGTTCAAGAATGGAGGAAGAGATCAAGCTCCCTTCATAAAGAGAGATATCTCTATATTTATACCATAAAGAAGCTAGGGCTTCATAGAAAAATGAACCTAATTATTGTTTAATGGGCCTTGAGGTTGATATGAAATCTACCCCCAACAAGCATACATAATTTGAGAGCTATATATATATATTCTTTTCCCCCCATCAAATATACATAATTTTTACATAGTTATATTCGTGGCTAAAGAAAATATATTCTTTGCCCCATCAACTATTTGTCTGAACCAAAGCAGTGAGAAAGTTGAGTTGAATAAATATATAGCTGTCATGAACCAGTTTCTGGATAACTCATAACTAAAAGATTATGATTTGTAATCTTTCCATTTATCTATGACGGTGTAATCTTCTATATAATGAACCTCTATGTTATGAATAAAGATAGACTTTTTCATTACTTTTATAACACGTTATCAGCACGAAACTCTAAATCCCTAAGCTAATACCCAAATCAAAAAACCCTAAAACCCTAACCCTAGCCGGCGATCCGACGAACCCTAAATCCCAATCGCATCTCTTGTTCCCGCATCTGTTCCAGCTCGCGTCCCCGATCAGCTTCAGCCCAAGGCGTTCATGATCCTAGCTCAGACGTTCGCGACCTGAGAGCAGCTCCAGTACGCGACCTCTTCCTCGTTCGCGACAGCATCAGACAGCTCGCGTCCCAATCAAGGCGTTCCCGATCAAGCAACAAAGGACGTCCGCGACCCGATAGAAGCGTCTCGATCCATTCCATCTCGCGTTCCGTTCGTGTCCAGCTCGCGGCTCAACTCCTTTGGTGGTCCGATTCAACAATCATCTAAGGTTAAAAGGTAATTCAAAACCTAAGAACCCATAAACGAACATGGATTGATTGATAAAGAATGAAACCCTAAAACCCTAATCTTTATGAATCAAAACCATAGGATAATAGATCAAAAATCCTAATTGAGTAAAT
>NC_027749.1:14292914-14293631 GCF_000695525.1 Brassica oleracea var. oleracea | reverse complement strand
CAATATTAATTATTAGCCATCATCTTATTAAGAGTCTCAAAGATCTGTATCTGACTAGAGAATCCTCTAGACCTTTAGACACAGTTAAAAATCGAGATATGATCACCAAAGAACGGTGTTATTACCAAATGCCCTATTTGATTGGAGGAATCCTAGAATCCAGGACTATAAGTCTGTGGATGAGTCTATTGTCAGCTGGGCAAAATAATGGATTACTGATGAGAAACAGTGAATTGAGACCTCCTGGATTAACCCCATTACCTGATACCAATAAGGCCGCAGAAGAAAAAAAAAGATAGCCACGTCCAGAATGATAGACCACACGGCCATGACCGTGGAGGGTGGAAAGGACGTGGCCATGGCCACTATAACATATTTGGCCGTGGGAATCACTATGGCAGAGGCCGTGGGTATCAACCCAGTTTGAGCCATGGTCAAGGCAGGCCGTGGCATATCCTTTAAACCACAAAGCTCGACCAAATCAGTGTGCCATAGATGTGGAATGGGAAACCATTGGGCTAAGATATGAAGGACTCCCAAAGAGAGTCTGAAAGAGAAGAATCCTGAAACCCACTTGGTCTATAAAGATGGTGAAAATAATTCCGAACATGATCAACATGATCTTATGGAATATGAGATTTATGATTGCCTAAAAGAATCAAGTTGATAATCTGATTTCGACATCAAACTTGTGTGATTGCTTTGCTTGTATGCTTT
>NC_027749.1:14270569-14291202 GCF_000695525.1 Brassica oleracea var. oleracea | reverse complement strand
TATTCAACCAAAGACATTTGATGTTTGAAATATGTTAGTAAATGAACATTCATCTAGACATAGAGTTTGTTTAAGATTGTGTCTAAGCTTAAGGTTGATAGTTTGATTGATCATTTGCCATCCTTAGTTCGAAACTTGATCACCCAAAGTCTAATTCCTATACCAATGAGTTCTCTTTTATCATAACCAAAGAAAGTCACTTCTTTTATTGTTTTATTGTTTTGTTCTTGCATTCTATTATTAGTAGTAGTTTAAAACCATCCAAATTATCGGTTGCACTTAGATTAAGTGCGTACTTGCATTCTCGGTGCTTTGAAATCCCTTAAAATTGGTTCGACAATCTTTTATACTACATCATTTGTCTTAGGAGCCTTGAAAACTCCTAACATCACGTAGCAACCTCCATTTGCCGGCTACTGCAGCCTGCGGCCCCGTAGCAACCTCCATTTGCATGTGGTAGTTGCTTGCTACTGCACCATTCTCCACTCATTTGAATGTTTTATAACTCATTTGGCTCCAAAACCTCATTAATGCTTCTCCAAACCTAAAAACACACAAATGCAATGCAATGCAACCTAAACAAACCTAAATGCTAGTCTAAATGATCAAAATGTACAAGAATAGATGATGACAAAAATGTAAATATGCATGATATCACTTGGCAAGATCCTCTGACTAAAGAATGTGAAATAGACGTCCAAAGATTATACATTTACAAAGCTAGCTAATCAAATGCCAGACACATTTGCTGACCCGAAAAAGAATGACTAAGTCATATATAAACCAGCTTGTAAAGCACCAACGAATTTGATGTCCAAGAAGAGACACAGTCAAGTTGCTACAGAGTCTAGACAACGTATGAAACGTGGTAAACCAATAGGTTCCAAAAGATAAGAATCCTCGGAAACAAAAGAAAGGTGCAGAGAATGATAATCAAAATCCAAATCCGAGGTTACTAAGGAAACCATCCCAGACATGGAGATAAGGTCGGTCGGCTTTAAGGTACAGGTACCAAACAATGTAGATTGGATGCCAAGCTGCAAAGTATTAAAGGTCCTGATAATAATGAATCTCAATCGATTATATCATGTCTGGAACATAATGGAACCAATAAGGAATGTCGACATAAGATGATTTATTTGCATACAAGGAAGCACTTGAATTTATGAATATAAGTGAGGATCATGAACCCACGTCAATATAAGAGTGCGCACTCGTAGAACAGATTGGATTGAATGGAAACGTGGGGTTAAATAGTTTAAGGAAGAAAGACGTATTTGGCCATATGATTAAGACGCTATATGATGTTAAAACCAGTGGATATAAATGGGTTTTGTGAGGAATAAAAATCGTGAGATATAAAGCTTATGTTGCACAAGGATTCTCACAAAGACCAGTAATAGATTATGAGGAGACATACTCCCATGTGGTGGATGCAACTACTTTTAGATTTCTCATAAGTCTGGCTATATAAGACAGAAAATTAGACTTGCAGCAAGTTGATGTAGTGACTGCATATTTATATGGTCCACTGGATAATGAAAGTACTAGAGGGTATTGAGCTGAAAGTACAGCAAGTTCTCGAGAACAATATTGATAATCATCAAAGTATATGATCTGAATATCCTAGGAACCTCTGGATACAATTTCCCCAAACAGTTGAATATCTCAAGAAAGAGTTTGAGATGAAAGATCTTGGAAAACAAAGTTTTGTTTGGGATTACAGTTTGAATACATTAACAATGAAATCCTTGTGCATCAAATATTATATACAAAAAATGGAACTCAAGAGTTTTAATATGGACCAGTCTCACCCATTATCTAGTACATGGGCGTGAGATCACTTGTTTTGGATACTAATCCATTCAGTCCAAAGGTGGACGATGAAGAAGTCCATTTAGTCCTGAGATGGACGATGCAGAAGTCTTGTTTTAGACACTGATCTGATTGGTCCATAAGAAGGACGATGAAGACGCTTTTGATTTTGGTTTATTTTATACTAACCATCCCAAAGAGGGGTTATTTGGTTTTGTTGATTTGTTTTCAGACAGGTTATGTTTTACACATGGTGGTACACGCATATCACAGCAACATCATCCAAGATTTCGTGTGTGTATTTGAGGTCGATGACTCAATATGTTCGATCAGGTTGTGGCATGGCCGATGGTAAAGAAGAACCAACTATCATGTTCGAGGACGAAGCATATTCTGCTCAAGATCTTCATCACCTAAGGGACCTTCAGTAATGTCTAAATCAGGGGGAGTAATGTGTGTTGTACTCTTTTTCCTCTACCATGGTTTTGTCCCAATTGGGTTTTCCTGGTAAGGTTTTAATGAGGCAATATTAAAGCACATTACAAGTTGTAAATGGTTATGACATTCAAGGGGGAGTGTTATGAACCAGATTGTGGATGGCTTATAACCAAGAGATTATGATTTGTAATCTTTCCATTTATCTATGACGGTGTAATTTCCTATATAAGGAACCTCTATGTTATGAATAAAGATAGACTTTTCCATTAATTTTATAACAATAGCTGCGTTGAATAAATATGCATCTTACTACAACGTTCTGAGAGATTGATGATATGACTTATATTTAATGTACAACATGTGACTTGTTAATATATGAATCTTCTTTATTTTGGAAATAATATATGATTATTCATTACTCTTTTGTTGTGTTTACTCTTTTATAGGGTTGTGATGAATCATTTATTTTTTGGTCCCAAAATCTAGTTAGTATTTTTGTAGTTATGATGCTAGACTACTGCTACTTCTTAAATATTTAAAACAATTATTTTCTGAGCCTGTTATAATTGATGCAACTAGTCTTTGACACATTTATCTGGAACCAAAGAACCAAATTAAACTAAATAAAAAACGAAGTTCGGTTCGAGAAGTTCGTGTTTGAACCCAATCAGTTATATTAGTGGATCCTATATATATCTATTAAACCAGAAAAAACAAAACCGAATTCGAACCAAACCCAGAGCCAAATAAATACCCAAATTTCTATAATATATTTTATATATTTATAAATATTAATTATATTTATTTTTAAAATAAAAAACAACTTAAAATTATTTATAAGTCAAAATACCCAAAAAATTAAATTACTAAAATAATTTTTATCCAAAATATTTAAAATTATCTGAAAACCCAAAATATTTGATATTAATAGATTCTAAAACTTTAGAACCGAAGAGCCAAACCATGAAGCAAACCGAGAATTGAAATGCCTAGTGCTATGTGAAGTTGTTGTACTTTGTATCTTCAATTTTTTTTTTTAAAGAATCTTATCTTTTTCTTTGGTAAATTAAAGATATGTTCTCCCTGTAACCTAAAAAAAAGTAAAAAATATATAACATATTATCGTAAATCTTAATACAAGCGTATAGATAGTTAATGTAATTAATTATGGAACCAGATTTGAACATGCAATTATTTAATTATCGTAAAGAGATTTTCTTAACATTATAATCTCTTTAATTATCGTAAAGAGATTTTCTTAACATTATATCTTTTAAATATTATAACCACAACCACATTTGTGATCACATGCAATTATTTAAAATTTTATTTCTAATGGATAGCTACGATTGATATAAGTTTGCAGCAAAAATGTCAACGAAAAATTCTGTGGAAATTTACAGATAATATTGGTTCGCAATGTATTTTGAAGCTTATTGTGGCTCTTTATCTTCAAGATAGCAACAAAGTACATTTTGTAGCTATATAAAAATGGTTATCCGCGAGTAAAGTTGTGGATACAAAAGCCATGAATCTTGCGAAAGATTTTTGTGGAAATGTATATCCACAAGCCACGAAGGTTATTTTTGCTGCTGTAGAGCGACAAAAAAACAACAGATGGCCACAAATTTTAGATTTTGCAGGTTGCAGCTAATTTTGGAGAGATTTTGTAGCTATTTATACTGTCCACGAAAAGTTTGTGGACAAGTTGTGGCTAAAAGTAATTTTCTTGTAGTGACAATTCACTTATTCTTATAGACATAAACAAACAGTTACATCGTACTAACATATGCATAAACAAAGTCCATTTACAAAACATGGCTCCACTATATGAGACACTTATTAAGTATCAACCTCACTCTACTCCGACTTGATTTCTGGCGTTCTGATAGATTCAGGGTATAGAGCACTACGTACACCAGGTATGTCCAAGATCTTCTTGTTGAGTGCATTTTCCTCCGACGTACCATGTCCGGACAAGAACAGCAATCTGCAACCCCACTCGATCAGTTCCGGACAAAACACTTTCCAAAGGTACGTCACCTTAAACCACGATGGTTCGGTCACGTATCTCTGTTTCCTACACACACCTTTCACTATCCCCTTGGCACAACCTGATACCGATGTTACCGGAAATGCTCCAATTTGAACCTAATTTGGCAAATGAGCATTCTATCAACAACGACACAAGTCAAAATTATTCATCAATGTACATGTAGATTAAGGAGTTAGCCTTGACTTACATCTCTAATGTCTTGGTTGACTACTAGCTCGCCTTCACCAGAGAAGTACTTGCCTTGTGTGAGTTCAGATTCAATATAACCAGGTGTGACGATTGTAATGTGTACATCGCTGCCAAGCTCAATCCTCAACGTCTCGAAGAAGTTCAACAAAGCGGCTTTGCTAGCCTAGTTAACATAATCACGTAACAATTCCTCACAATTAACGTAGGTATAACGACGAGTACGTCCAGCAAAGCAGCTTTACTAATCATGAGAGATGTGTTTATATAGTAACTTACATTATAAAAGCTCATCCTTGGGGCGGTTAGCCAGGCCGCAGAGGACGACATGGCCACAATCTTACCATTGCTTTGTCGAAGGTACGGAAGCGCAGCACGAGTTGTATAAACCGATCCCCAAAAGTTAGTATCCTGGTACAAAAATAGATTAGTCTGTATTCTAATTAAAAATAATAGTTAGAAAGATTGGATCCTATTAATCACGATAAGTGTAACATTACCATAACTGCTCTTGTCCTAGTTATTTCTTCAATGTTTTCGAACATTGAAATCTGCATTATTCCAGCATTGTTTACAAGATGATCCACTGCAGGTTCAAATAAAATCAATAACAAATGAAACAAAAACAGATTTACTGATATATTCTTGAGATAAATAAGTCTGGAAAAAATATTTCTGTTTTTTTTCTGATTTTCTAGGAAACTGGTGGACCTAAAACTTGTGAATGGTAACTAAAAGAGATGGTTTGGCCACGAAGGAACTAGTCAGCATGGTGTGGTGGTTTTGCTGACTTACATCTGCCAAAATGGGAGATGGTCTCATCGACGATTCGTCTACAATCATCAGGTTTGGAAACATCAGCGTGAACTGTGACAACATTAGGGGATCCAACTTCACGAGCAATCTCTGCCACTTCCTCTAGACGGTTCTTCCTTCGGGCAGTCAGAGCCAAACATGCACCTTTACTTGCGTACTCATATGCCAATTGCTGGTGATAATAATAATAATATATAGTTATGTACACAAATGAATAGACAAATAGTATTCCTTTCTTTTGAAAAAAAAAAGGGAGAAATTTTGGATAACTTTTTTAAAAATTTTGTCTGAAAAAAATGACCAAAATAAGTTTATTAAAAAGTAAAAATATATTTTTATTCTAGAGAATTTAGATTTAAATTTAAGGAGTTAGATTTTGGGGATAGGGTTTCAAATTTTAAAAAAATTCAAAATAGAAAAAAACTATTTTGGTGTTTTTTTTTGTGATCAAAACTTAAAAAGTGATTCGATAAAATTGCCGAAAAAAATAGTATTCCTTTCTTAGATCTAAAATTTTAGAGTAAATGCATTATAACCAAACCTCGCCGATCCCGGAGGAAGCACCAGTGATGAGAACCACTTTCCCATATAGATTTTCAGAGAAAATTGTCGAGAAGATAGACTGCACGAACTTGAAGAAATAAAAAGGTGGCAAGAAGAAGCAAAGACCAAAGAAAGTAAAGAAAGGTGCAGTTAGATTGAAGAAATCGTTTATCAATTCCATCTTCGATCAAAACACAATACACATTAACGGGATACGTACTCTCCTCTCCTCGGCCATTTGCTTCTGCGTTATATATAAATACAACTAAGAGAATTTAAAATTGGATTTCGAGCTAAACGGTGATGAGACAAAGCGTGAAGACACGAGGATCAGGAGTACAGAGTGGCATCATTGCATGGTAATGATGCGACACGTTGTCTGAAGATATAAAACGCACGTCGATCACTTTGTGTACTCGCATGTTTTCTTTTTCCTTATATCTCAAGTGGATAAGATCAATCTTCATTCCATATTTCCACCTAGTTATATTGTCTTTTTGCGTAATACAAAATAAGCTACTAGATGTTCTGTGGGCGGATTAAATATGAACTGAAAACATATAAAAATTTGCGTAAACTCGTAGTGATTTATGAACATTATGAATTCTGTTATCTATGAAATTCATATGATGAGAAGAAATACAAAGCTAAATTTATGCGTAAGGTACAATAATCATTTAATAAACAAAAGAATCATATAAATTATTACGATAATACGTTATCTAGTGATTGATCTAAAACTGTTATTTTCGTTCTCTTTGCTCTATCATTTCTTCATTTTGAAAAGGTACATAAACTATGTCAAATGAATCATAAAAGATTATGATTGTAGTGTTCAAAAAAAAGTATGATTGATTTGACACACTTTCTATATGCCTTTTCAAAATTAAAGATGATGATGGATCAGAAGACTCAATCTGGAGTTTCCGCCATGGGTTTGATACTCCTTGGTTAACCATAAACGTTTTAAGTGGCAATAAATTTGGATTTTTATGGACTTTGTGATGATTAGTTTTTGGGCATAGAAAGCTTTTGGAATCACACCACAGTTATAAAAAAATAGAAAAACGAAAATAATAGTTTTTGAAAATATATTACACCCTGAATCACATCTTTAGCCGAATTTACCATTTAAAATTTTATAGAACACATGTATATAGAAGCGACGATATATGTAGTTTAGAGAGAAGTCTTTGGATTACTTAAAAATGATAAAAATCTGATTATAAACAATTAAACATATTTTATTGTGTTAAAATATATAGCTCTTTCTTCTTGTTTCATCATTTCTAGTTTTTTGTCAGATTGCGGCTGGATCCAGTGAACCAAACCAGATTCAAGATGTGTACCCATCTTCCTCGGAGTGATGGAGAGGTCTTAGCTGGCTGGATTGGAATAGGAGGCGCCATTTTGAAAGTATATCTAAAGTTTGACCTTAGGTGATCTGGGTCATATTCTCCTCAAAGGGTACGCCGGAGCTTCATCGCGTTGGTCAGTCTGCTTGCTGCCTCCCATGTCTCCTTCACCAGTTGCTTTGTTCGAACTTCCTCGATTTGATTTTCAGTCAAAATCGATGTCTGAGAGTTTCGCCAGAGACTTCTCCACAGTTTCTGTAGAAACCCTTAAAAAAACAGAGAATGGTCGAGTATCTTTGTGGTGGTCGAATTGCAGGCGATAAGGATCGATCGAAAAGTTTTAAAATACGAGGTGGGCGAAGAAGTGATCGTGGGTGAACCATGAGTCGAATAAGCTTCTCAACCATGATTAGACAATGTTTTAGATTGATCAGAAGGATTTTTTGGAAGCATCACATTTTTGGAAGCACGACGTTCTAGAAACTCGAGGTTTTAGAAGACGACGTTTCTTCAGCACAAAGTGTTCTGCGAAACTTCGTATCAGCGGAATATTATTTCAAAGACATTGGAAGCAGGATGGAAATTAAGCAGGACGGGAAGCAAGCACGGCGGAAAAACCCAAAATTGGACGAAACCCCTAATTTTGGTATTATGAAAGTTTTCGATGAAGCCGAAGGATTAGGAAATTTTTACCGCCAAGGTCAGAATTCAGATTGGAGTTTATTAAAAATATTCAGCTCATCAGAACAGGAGAAGAAAAATATTCGGGGTTAATCGCGGATCAAAAATTTGCCAGAAGGACAGAAATCAGACGAATGACCCGAGAAGCTCGAGGTGGCTCGTTGCATGGGTTCAGAACGTGGTGTCAACTTTTTCAGCAATCTTAGTGTCTACAGAAGCTCGAGGTGTGGCCGTGCATGAAGCAGGAGCATGCGAACTGACATGTGGAACACGAGGTGGATCGACCAAGCATGAGGTGTCTCCGCACATGCAACCGAAGCATGTTGATCGACATGTGTGTACTGGTGTGGCGTCTTGCATGCACTCCAGGCATGCATCCTGACATGTGGTAGGAGGTTTGTCGTCCTGCATGAGGCTGACACTGGCAGCCAGCCATGTGGAGCACGAGGTGCCGCTGCGCATGCGTCCAGAGCCATGCGGAGCGACACACAGGCTTCCACCAACCTGAAGCTGATTGGTTGCTGACTCCTATAAATACCCAACGATCCCAAATCATTTCTTCACATACAGACCTGTCCAAACCAAGTTAAAAACGTGAGAGAAAAGTAAAAAAAGAAAGCAAGAGTTTCCGATCTTTTTCGAGAGTTTTAGAGAGATTTCGAGGTCAGTTCTCTACTAATTTCGAGTCAACGCTTAGGGAAGATTTTATCCAACTGAAAGTCAATCAAGTGAAGATCAGATCAGATGGGAAGCAAATCAACGTGGCTAGAGAGAGAGAGAGAGAGAGAGAGAGAGAGAGAGAGAGAGAGGAAGTGATCGATTCTAGAGTATAGTCGAGTTCTGAAGACCGATACTCCATTGAGAAGGCCAAGTTCTGTCCAATCGATGATTCTCTATGATTGTGACACGGAAGCTCTGTCCAAATGGAGGTGATGTCCAGGCCAGTCAGTTCCTTTGATGATCAAGTGGAGGTGCTGTCCAGAGTTAGTTCAGTTCCACGGGTTCAGATCAGTCGAAGTTTTGCTCGATACTCCGCCGAGAAGTTCAGAGAACTGTCCAGGAGCTAAAGGAGGGTCTGTTTGAGTCCAGATCAGTCCGTCCAGACCTGTTAGGGTCTATATGATCAAGCCGAGGGTCTGTCGAAGTCGAGATCAGTTCAGTCCAGTCCAGTCGAGACGTTCATCTTGGGTTTTGGCTCTCTGATCAACCAGCTGCTTCTCGCCTAGAACACTGTGAGTTGGCTTGTTTGAATTCCACTTGAAATTTAGGGTAGTTTTGTGAGTTGGTTTTGTTTGAGTTCCACTTGGAGCTTAGGTTAGATCGAGTTGCATATAGAGTAGAATGGTCACACTGTTGCATGGTAGAGTCCTTAGGGTTATTTTATTTATGGACTCAGTTTAGCACGGGCTAGCTGAGATGAAATGGAATTAAGACTGAGATAATAACCTGACTAAGACTAGGATGCATCATGATTTATATTCTTGCGTGTTGATATGGTTGAGTGCAGGTTCCTGTTATCTTTAAAGATAGTGTCGTAGCAGGAGGCCGAACTATCTGGGTAACGGTTTGATTGAGTAGATTGATTGAGTAGATTTAATTAAATTCTTGCTCGTTTAATTAATCTTGTTGATTGAGGTTAGTCATCTCTTGGTAAGGGAGTGACTAACTGGTTGAGTTGTTTTGTGATGTTGTTGTTGTTTAGGGGATCTTTGGCCATATAGGCCGATCTCCTAGTTTGTATTGTTGGTACTATGGGTCCTATGCCATATAGGCTAGACTACAAGTATTAGTGGATAGTGTCGTAGACTCCTAAGTATTGTTTAGTTTTCGGTAGGAGTCTTGTTCTTTAGCTCTTTCCTAGGGATTGTGTGTCGAGTGTTATGCCGACAGCAGGTGCGAAACCCGCCCATGCTAGGCATGTTTTGGGTTGGACTAGTGCTTCCTCGCCCTCATATTCAGCGGGTTCAAGGAAACCCCTTATTCGCTGGATCGGGAAGACTCAGATAGACGGGGTCATGGCCTATGGCTGAGTATTACACGACGGTGTAATGTGGCAGTGACCCAAAGGACTGTGGACTGTCGCGCGGTGACCCGATGGACAGTGGGCCGCGGTCGGTTGAAATTTCCTTCTTCTGGACTTTGTGGTAGGAAGATAGGATATTGTCGATAGAGAGGATGAACACTAAGTCACCATTTCTCGGGGTAGTGTGTCGTGTTGTGTTAGAGTGTCGTAGAGGGTTATGGAACCCTTGAGTTAGCGTAGCACCGATATACGGTGTTACGAGTTAGATCGAGTCATTGGTAGTTAGTATATTATTATTGTGATTGTGTTTGGTTGTTGATTGTTTGTCTTGCAGGTTTCTGACATTAAGTCCTAATTCTGGCTTAGGTACCGGACTAGGCTTGGTGTGTATTTCGTTAGTGTATGCCTAACGTTGGCCTATATGAGTGATTGCTTGTGAAGGGTGGTGAATATTAAATCTATGTGGTATTATTGGTTGGCCGATCATGTTCTTGTCTGATTGTTGGTCGACCACTTAATGATACTTGTATAGTGTAAGTGTCTAACACTACATGAGTACTGAACTCAGGTGTATATATGGTTAATTTGGGGTTGGTTGTTGACTTGCTTTAATGCAGGTTCCCGTTACTTGAAGCTAGATCATGGCAGGAGGCCAAGTCTAACTTAGTAACGGTTTGCTTAGCCTTAGCTTTGATTGCATGATAGGGCTAGATTGATTTTTATTTTGGGTTGTCCGGGTTAGAGTCTAGGTTGTGGGTAGAGGCCGCCAGCTCACTGAGTAATACTAGATCACTCATCCAACTTTGTTGTCCTTTTTGCAGGTCGCTTTAGGTAAAGATGATCGGATACTTTGGTGCTGGAGGTTAAGACCGCCGGTGTAGATTTGCATGCCTTTTGTAAAGGGTATTTTGAATTGTGTTATGTTGACTCGATTTGGCATTAGGCCAGGCCCAGTCTTGAATTATTCAATGTATGAAATATTTTCTAAATCAATAAAAGTAATTGTTTTATATGCGATTCATGAGTACTATGATATTTGACTAGTCCGGTCTAACACAACGTTAGGTCGTGGTACGGGTTGGAAAGCGTTAGGCCTCGATCTAACGGAAAACGCTAACTCTAGATACGGGTTGCAAAGTCTTGTGTCTTGACGCAGCGGGACGAGTTAGCGGATGAACTGGTCTACGTCGTGGAGTAAATTTTGTGACTCTGACCGAATCGTTCCTAACTCGTCACGTAGCGCTTCCGGACTATGGTGTTGGGTTGAATGGTTAGCCATGTTCTTGTTTGATTGTTGGCTGGTCGGTTGGCTCATTCATCTCTAACCCTGGATGTTGGACGGTCGATCGGTCATGTTCTTGTTTGATTGTTACCAGGTTGATCGACCATATGTCTAGGACGGTTCGGGGGTGTTACAGTTTCTATCTTCGAAGCATCCACCATGGCGTCCTGGGAATCAGGCTGTTTGATGGGTCGAGTTAGATTTGGGTTTCTGCTGTTGGTCCAATCTGTCTCTGCCATGCGAGCTGTTGATGGGAGGTCCTCATCTTATGTGTTCAATGTTTCAGAAGGAAATCGACCTCAGCTTACTGCCTCATCTTCTGTGTTCACATATCTTTTCTCTTGGTGCAGATTCTAACATCAAGTTTCAAGTCGCGAACTCCTGAGACAATAGTGTTGTTCTTAAATAGTACAATGCCAAGCTTTAATCATGTTCCAAGTTGAACATATTAAACCTTCATTTGCTTTGGAGAGTCTTATTTTGCCTTTCTGTGGCTCTCTTTAGCATCTCCTTTAATAACCTCCCTAGATTACTAGATTTTAATTCATCCAAAACTTGTAATCTCTTTGTGTCATTACTCATCTAATGAATTAATGTAAAGATTATTATTTGTAAACCATATTTAATTTATAAACTAATGGTAATAATATATCAATTTTATTTGCTAAAAATATTGTAATTTATATTTTTATTAAATTTTCTGATTTATTAATTAAAAAAAATTATAAAAATTATAGAAATGCATCTATGTCATTATAAAATATTTTACATCACCAATCATATGCTTTAAAAGACTAACGTATACATGACGATTAACGTTACAATATGTCTATTTATCATAGCATATATAAAATGCTACAATAAAGGAGTCTATTATACATGCAGCTAACATAGTATTTATGGAAATAGTACGAAAGCTCTATGGTAGCATTTTCATTGTCATACTTATGCAGATATTTCTTATAGTGTATATTGGATCTGGATGCTTACTTTTAGAGTAGTGCTTTCATTATTCAGTTTTACAGTAGACTTTTCAGAGATTTTTAAGCGTAGGGATTCAGAAAATTTATGAACCCTTGTTTCCATCGAAATTAGTATGGTTATTGTTGAAAAAAATAAGACATGCTGTAGATGCCACGGGAAAATCGTTAACGAGTTAGTAAATTTACTCGAGTTCCTATCATGAAAGAAGTTTCATAGAAAAGACCGGTAATTTCTTTTGTTTTATACTCTATAAACTTTCGATTCCACGCGTATTAATATATGTTATCGCGTGATAGCTGGGAGCAAAAGACATGGCACGTTTACTTCGACGTGCAGTTATTTCGCGTTTAAATTCACCCCACGACCAATCAAAATAACAAATATATTATTAATTAAAAAAATATTAAATTAAATAAAAAATAGCTAAAAAAAAATTGTTAATTTTAATGACGCTAACGCTTCCAGAGAAACTCTAAACTCTAAATCTTAAATTCTAAACCCTATACCCTAAATTTTAAACTCAAATCCAAACCCCTAAACCCAAATCCTATATCATAAACCCTAATCTTAGACCCTAAACCCAAATTATATACTTTAAACCCAAAAATAGACTATAAACCTAAACCATATACCCTAAACCCAAGTCTTAGATCCTAAACTCAAACCGTAAACCTTAACCCAAACCCTATAGCATCTAAGTTTGGGGTTTGGGTTTAGGATTTACCGTTTGGGTTTTAGGTCTAGGGTTTGGGTTTTGGGTACAGGTTTTGGGTTTAGGATTTACGGTTTGGGTTTAGGATTACCGTTTGGACTTATGGTTAAGGTTTTAGGTTTAAGGTATATAATTTGGGTTTAAGGTTTACGGTTTTTGTTTAGGATCTAGGACTTAGGTTTAGGGTATAGAGTTTAGGTTTATAGTCTAGTTTTGGGTTTAGAGTATATAATTTGGGTTTAGGGTCTAGGATTAGGGTTTAGGGCATAGGGTTTGGGTTTAGGGGTTTGGATTTGGGTTTAGAATTTAGGACGTAGGGTTTAGAATTTAAGATTTAGGGTTTAGGGTTTAACTGGAAGCGTTAGCGTCGTTAAAATTAGCGTTTTTATTTTTTGTAGCTATTTTTTATTTAATTTAATACTTTTTAATTAATAATTTATGTGTCACTTTGATTGGTTCTAAATGGTGGGGTTAATTTAAAGGTTCGCGTCTGGAACTAAGTTCTGTCCCGCCGAAAAAGTAGAACATTTTGAGAATTGCTTCTCAACGTGCTGTTAAACTTTTAGGTTTGGTTCTTTCTAACCTTTATATCCAATTAATTATGCATAAGAAAAACAAAGTTGGTGAAATATAACAGACTTAAAATAGTGGATAAAGCAGTTAATAATTCGAAAGTTCTCTCATACCCACATGGTTACGTAAAAAGCTAAATTAATTAAGTAAAATATATGTCTGAAGCATGTGATTAGTTTAATCTTAACGAGTAAGAACCCTTAAACTTATATAAAATCTCAAACTGCATAGCATGCAAGCACGCACTATAAATATCTTCCGAAAGTAATCGAGTCATTTCAAGTTCAGCCAGACTCTCACCCTTTAGCTCTAAGTTTCCTCTAGTTGCTTCTTCAATATTCCATCTTATTTTAACTAAACCTTGTTTACTTAAGGCATACCTTGAACCGGTAGTGGCCATGCAAGAGTCCCAATATAACAAGAAGTCATCTCTTAAGTTGCTCGACCGCCTATTCTTGCCGTTTATTGTAGTTGTTGTTTGTGTTATAGTTTTTGTTAGCCCGTTTTGGCTTCAAGTTTCTCTCAGATTTTTCATATCAACTATCTCTAGAGTGATTACTTACATGTCAACCCCCAAGGTCTTATTCCTTCTCACAAATATCATCGTGATCACCCTCATTGGAGAATCAATGTTTTCTAGATCAAGATCTGTTCTTTCAACTAGCGAGTTACGCAAAGAGTGCATAACTGTAAGAAACAATTCTTGTGACTTGTGGTCTTGTGCAAACATGAAGATGGGAATCGGATGTCAACAGTTAACAAAAGAGAATATGGATAGACCGAGACACGAAGATGGTAAAAGGCGTAAGCTTAGTCCGATGCAGATGGATTCACTACACCAGAGAGCTGATGATCTGATCGCTCGTGTGAACAGACGGAGGAGGCTTGAAACTGGGATTTTACATAGCCACATAGACCATAGCCGTATGTCATAATAATTACATGGCCAAATGTGCATATAAAGTATTGTTTGTTATCGCGAAACTAAGTATTGTTTGTTATCACGAACCTAATATTCATCATATCTTGAAAAACAAAATAAGCATTCTCTCCAACAAGCAACCTCATCAACGTGTATTTTCATTTAATCATAAATTATAAAATTCAGTTTAAATTTTATGTGCATATAACACGTTTTAGAGACAAAATTTTGCTATGCTCCGTGCACACAAGTTTGACTCCGGGGCTTGCATTCTTTCTTCTCTCGGTTCTGCCACCGTATAAGTAATTAAAATAGCGACCGGTGATTGTGGTGTGGTGGTAAGGAGGCGGGTTTGAGACGCTAACACGACCCGGGCTGCGTAAAACTAAGTCATAATTGTCCTGGTTACTTAACACAAATATAGATCAATGCTTTAGGGTTCATTTGAATGCCTGGATGGTCTATCCGTAGATTGCACTTCGCTTTAAGGATTAGTCTTAGCCTTTCCACGGGCCTGGATACCCTCAAGTTAATCAAAAAAACAAAAGTTAAAATAGCTTCTGAGAGGTCCAAAAAGGAGTTAGTAACATTAATGTAAATAAGTTAACGTGAGTGGTGAATAATATGTTTTTTTTTTATACCAAAAACATAGAAGAATAACTTTAAATCACCGAGTCAGTTGATTAAGCTCGGATACAGCACAACTACGTTTCAATAGATAGTAAAACTTTTAGTAAGAATTCTTTTATTTACTAAGTACAGTAAAACCTCTATAAATTAATAATGTTGGGACATTGAAATTTTATTAATTTATAGAGATATTAATTTATTAAAAAAAATTTATTTAGATTTCTTATTTTAAAATATATTTATTCTAAGATAGAATAATATTTGATTTTAGTGTATAGACATTAATTGTTATTTTTTGAAATTTGAAATTTGAAATTTATATTATTTTTATTATATTATTTAGTGTATATAATATATATTTATATATAATATTACTAAATCTCATCAAATATATATTAAGTGCTAAGAAAATATAAAGATGATTCAATTGTGAATTTAAAACAAACAATATAATAATATGTTGTTACTTATATAAAATATGTATACATATAAATTATTAATTTATAATTTTAATTGGACCATATATTTACATAGAATTTTCTAAAAAATATTATCTTATTATTTTATCTATTTGTATCAAACTTTGAACCGGTCCAACTTGGAACCGGCAAAATTTATTAATTTATAAAGATTATTAAATTGTCGATTATTAATTTATAGAGGCTCTACTATATATATATTTATATAGTGTGAGAATGGCAAGCTACTGACTGGGATGTTCAATCCTTTGGGCTCTGCTGCTGTAGTGGCCTCATATCGGCTGATGGACCTAGTGACTTGAGACCAAATGAAAGCAAGACAAGTAAATGGACCTCAACTGATTAATGAGAAGCCCAACATCAAGAGGTTGGCTGATATAAATATGGGAAGAGATGCAGATGATTATAACAGAATTATAACAACTTTTCTACCATCTCTTTCTTTGTACAAATTTGTACGCCATTGTTGGCAAATCTTGAGCTCGCGTAAGCACTAGATATAGCAATTTCTAGACACTGATCCTGAAGAAAATGTACCAAAAGTCATAGAAACTCTAAAAGCTTATGTGTGTTGTTCTTTTTTGAGATTTCTTGTAGTTTCTTTATTCTTGTGAATGAGTGGAGTCGTGATCTGTAAACACACGAGAGAAGAGAGTTAGTGAGTTAGAGAGAACAGCAGACTGAGCTCAGGGCATTCAATCATTCAACCAAAGAGTATATTGGATCGGATTCTTCTACATAGTTATGTAAAATGCATCTATCGATATACCATAGCAGCCTTTTCGCCAAAGCTAACATTGGGGTTTTTTTGAATTTTGAGGCAAGGTTTTGTCAATCACTGAAAAACTTGTGTAATTTCACTATTAGTTCCTTCTTGCCATTGAATACATCACCATAATTAATGGTTTCACTCTTCAACAGCTGTAATTGCTTCATAGTATTATGTGATGACTTCATAGTCATCACAAACCTTTCCAAAACTACCAAAATCCGCAGAAGCATTTTCTCTGACAACACACTTTTGATTTCTATTTACATCATGATGATCAATGTTTGCAGTCAATGAGACATAAATACACATAACGTATGTATTGGACAATGTGATAAGGTTTGAAATGAAGCGGCCGAGCTTGCTTATATCACTATGTTATAAACTTATTGTTATGTTTGTTATGTTTTGGAACTTATATTATTGGGTCATGAACTTATTGTTATGTTTAACTTGTGTCAACTGTTATATTCTATAAGCCTCCCTTTTAATTTTCACAACCATAATCTTTGTTAGATTTACAATGAAGACTTATGATAAGAAGAACTTGAATAAATGAAACAAGCATTAAAAAATATTTTTTTTAATAATTAGAGATAAAGTAAATCTATTATTTACAATATTATATAAACTGCCAAAACAAGAGTATTCTAACCATAAAAGAGAACTAAAATCCAATTAGGTTAAATATTTTTGGTTCGGAAGAAGTCTTCTAATGCATTTTATGCTATAAGTTTTCTGAGAAGTCTGCTCGTGAAGTCTATCGAGAAGTCTTCCATATCTGAAAAACATGTATATACAAAAACGTTCAAATGACTTCAAAACAGTGAAAAACTTCAAAAAAACAAATTATGCTTAAATAATAAAAAAAAACACTCACATTTGGTTGAATCCATAACTTTTTCGAATCTAACATACAAAACACACAAAAATACATATCCAAAATTTACAGATCTACCTTTAAAGAAGTAGAAGATGAGAATCATGTAATGAAAAACCTGAAAAACAAGATAAATTAGTGAGAAAGATTTAATACAAAAAATGAAGAATTGATATAAGTTTGGTGTTTTCAAGTTTTATGAGATTATAGAGAGGTTAGAGAGTTTTAGAGTGAGAAAAATTACATTTTTGTTCCAACCATTTGAAAAGAAGAGAGAATGTATAAATTTCATTTATATAAGAAGACAAAAATATCCAATTAGGTTAAATATTTTTGCTTTTGTAAGACTAAGTTTTCTAGCATAAAATGCATTAGAAGAAGTCTTCTAAAAATCTTCTTGAGAAGTCTACTCATCAAGTATGCCAAGAAACTTGCATATCCAAAAACGTTCAAATGATTTCAAAACAAAGAAAAACTTCAAAAATAATATTTTATGCTTAAATAATAAATAAAACAATCATATTAGCTCGAATCTATAACTTTTTCGAATCTAACATATAAAACACACAAAATACATACTTAAAATTTATAGATCTACCTTTAAAGAATGGAAGATGAGAACATGTAATAAAAATCTGCAAAAACAATATAAATTAGTGAAGAAGACATGAGACAAAAAATGAGAAATTTATATAAAGTTTAGTGTTTTCAAGCACAAAGAGAATAAGGAGAGGTTAGAGAGTTTCAGAGTGAGAAAAATTACATTTTTATTGCAACCGTTTGAGAAAAAGAGAGAGAGAATGTGTATAAATTTTTATAAAACGAGAAAAAAAATCCAATTAGGTTAAAATTTTCAGTTTAGAAGTCTTATGAGAAGTCTCCCTGAGAAGTCTGCCGAGAGTCTTTCAAATCAGAAAAACATGCATATCAAAAACGTTAAAATTGTTTGAAAATAGAGAAAAACTTCAAAATAAAACTTTTATGGTTAAATAATAAATAAAACAATCACGAACAAATATACATATCCAAAATTTATAGATTTCCTTTAAAGGAGTGGAAGATGAAAATCATATAATGAAAAACCTGCAAAAACAAGATAAATTAGAGAGAAAGACATGAGACAAAAATGAAAAATTGATATAAAGTTTGGTGTTTTCAAGTTCAAAGAGATTAGAGAGAAGTTAGAGAGTTTAAGAGTGAGGAATATTATATTTTTGTTACAACCATTTGAAAAGAAGAGAGAGAGAATGTGTAACTTTTCGTAATATAATGAGAGAAAAATAAAATTAGGTTAAATATTTTTGGTTCAGAAGAATTCAATTCGTCCAAGAAGACTACCCGAAAAATCTTCTAAAGCCTAAATCAAATAACTAATTAAATAGCAACAAACACTTCATTAAACATAAGATCAGTTTATAAAGTGTTTGATATACAAAAATAAACACATATATTTCCAATTAAATTTTCTTCAAAAAAAATAAGATTCTAAAATATAACCCTAAAATATAAACAATACTATAATATATGTTACCAAACCTTAAAACAAAGACCTTCATGACTTACAACCTATATTCATTTATTTATGTTGAAAACAATTCAGTTTTACTAAATCTAAATTTAAATTATTTAGAAATGTTTATAATGCTAAGATTTCAATTTCCTCATAAAAATATTTTTTTTATAAATATAAAATTATTTTTGAAATTTACTACATGAGAAGACTTCTTGTGCAATATTCTAACGGAAGACCACATAAGACTTCTTGGAAAGTTTTCCCACAAAAGACTTCACAAACCACATAAAACTACATCACAGGTTTATATTTATAAAAATGCATACATATTTTTGTGTGCTCATAAAGGAGCTGATTATAATTTTATTAGATTTTTAGTAGGGGTGGACAAAAAAACCGAACTGAACTGAGTCAAACCGAACCAACTGAACCGAAACCGATTCAAACCGAACCAAAGTCTATTTCAAACCATTCGGTTGAAGATTTCCCTAACCCGAATGGTTCGGTTCGGTTCGGTTTAAACTGAACCGAACCGAGAAACCGATGTGTTTTTGTAATTATTTAAATTAAAAATATTAGTAATACCAATATACTAAAATTCTAATACTAAACCACATATTTTTCATTTTTATTGGTTAACATATATTCTTCTAACCTAATATGTAATCATCAAAATATTTGATTTAAAATATTTCATTCATTGCAAGCTTTTTAATTTTAATTATATAAGAGACATTACTAATGATGTTGGTTTTTTTTTACTTTAGTTAATTTTCATTTGTTTTAATTCTTATATATACTTTTGTGACTTTTTAAAGGTTTTTGTTTCAGTTTTATATTGAATTTAGTTCACATAGTTATGTTTACATAATTTATGTTGTAAAACATAATTTCTCTTAGAAAAATTAAAATAAGAAGAATCTAATTAAACCGATCCAAAAAAACAAACCGAACCGAATACAAACTGAACCAAATACTAATCGAACCGAATATAAACCGAACCGAATATAAACCAAACCGAACCAAACTAACTATGGTTTACTTCAATTGGAAATATACTAGAACCGAACTAACCAGACCGAACCGAACCGAGAAAATAACTAAAGTGCCCACCCCTACTTTTTAGATTACTTTTGCATTTTATTGAATTTAAGTTATAATTTTGCATTTAAAATCAAGTTTTAGGTTATATTTGGCAATTTCCCTTTATAACAAGGCATATATTGTTAGAACTTAAATTTATCCTCTAATATTATTTGTACGCAATCTTGTGTTAATTATCATAGTTTTCCGGTGCTGACAAAAAAAAAGCTCATAGCTTCCCGGAAACATTCTGTAGTCTTTCGGGCCGGATATTTATACGTAAGTAGGATATTTTCGGTTATACAAACAATACAGAACATGATATATGACCCTTTAGTTACTCATATAGGTGATACTTTTTATATATTTGGAAGATTATACATGGCTGTTCACAAGTGTCCCTCAATGTAATTTGTTGTTGGCTAGATCAACAAATCTTCTCGTCTGGAGCTTCCATATTGTCAACCCATCACTAGCCACCGTCCCAAAGAATCTGTTACCTCTGAACAGAACACTTTCCAAAGTATTACACAACTGATCCATGCAGGTTCCAACAAGTACCCACTACAAGAAAACACCGGTATTCCGACGACAAATGTCGTCGGTATGTCCTCGGAATAACGGTATTCCGAGGACATACCGACGAGAATGGTCGTCGGAAATTTCTCGACGGAAAGTAAAATTTTCTCGGAATTTCTTCGGAAAATTCCGAGGGAATGCTGAGAATTAAAGATTCCGAGGACATTCCGAAGAAACATTTCCTAGGACTGTTCGTCGGTATCTCCTCGGATATTTCCGATGGAACGGTCCTCGGAAACATTCCGAGAGAAAAGAGGTATCGGAATATTCCGACGAACTTTGGCCGTCGGAATATTCCGAGAAACCTTTGCCGT
>NC_027749.1:14258037-14270391 GCF_000695525.1 Brassica oleracea var. oleracea | reverse complement strand
GATCCAAATGAGGTCGATCGATCCAAGAACGATAATAATTTGAAGAAGACATGTTTTTTTCAATCAAATTCGTGTGTAAATATAGTATGTGAGAGGATGAAGAAATGGAGTGAATGAAGAGGTTGGGGGGTGCGGGTATTTATAGATGAAATGCTGCCGACAGTACCGAGGAAATTCCGACGGAATACCGACGGCAACGGCTCTTTCCTCGGAATTTCCTCGAAATTTTTAAAATCCCCAACGGCTCTCCAACGGCTATAATATATCCTCGGATATTCGTCGGTGTTTTCCGAGGAATATGCCTTCCTCAGTATTTCATCGGTATATTCCGAGGAAATTCCGAGGAAACACAAATTTGGGTTTCCTCGGAATTTCCTCGGAAATTCGTCGGAATATTCCGAGGATCTCATTTTCCGTCAGAATGTCCATCAGAATTACGATGTTTTCTTGTAGTGACCCATCTCCTCTGCACACGCTCCTTAGTATCGCTTTAGCGCACCTCTCTGCTGATTCCACTGGCAATAAGCTTATGTGTACCTGCTTCATATGATATAACAATGTCAACGTTGAAACTAAACTCCATCGTTTAATTTATATTTTCTAGTTATTCTTCATGCATGTATAGGAAATATCTATATATATTTGAAAGAGTAGATGAACAAAACTCTTGGGCAAATATTTTTTAAAAAACAAAAATATAAAATTGCGGGTATACCTGGAATGATAAGTTCTCATACATTTTTGGTTCATCCTACTATTTTCCATACTGAGTTTGACTTTTATATTATTTACAACTATGAAAGTAGATCATAAATTAAGCCAGAAATGCTTACATCTCTGAGCTCTTTGTCCACTATGAATTGTCCGTTCTTTGTCATGAACTTGCCTTGGGTCATTTCTGAGTCAACAACCCCAGGTGCTACTATGGTAACCCCGACCTTTGATCCAAACTCAATTCTTAGAGTTTCGTAAAACGCGATCACAGCAGCTTTACTCGCCTGAATCCATCAAGAGAAAATCAAGGATATCAGATGAGTGTTTAAGATCAAAAGGTTAAACAAGTACGAAAAGGCAAATGGATAGAAAAGTGTTACACAATAAAAGCTCAATCTGGGTGAAGCAATGCATCCACATCCAGAAGCAATCACCACAATCTTTCCTCTAGACTTCTTTAAGTACGAAGAAGCAAAGAAGGTGCAATACACAGATCCCCAAAAGTTTTTGTCCTGTGGGAAAAAAAATACAATTACACAGATTAGTAGAAAACATATTTTCTTTACAGAGATCTTTGGTCTGAGTAAATTTACCATAGCTGGCATAGCCATGGAAAGATCGTCGATGTCTTCAAACAAATAGAGTGGAGCAACTCCTGCATTTGTAACTAGATGATCCACTGCCAAAAAAAAAAGAAATAAAAATCCACAATCAGTACTACAGATTTTTATATTTGTAGTATATATGAATAATAGATTTTAAAATTTCCGAATTACAACTTGTTAAATGTTTTTATGTAAAGTTTAAACAAAATCTCAAAAACAAATAGTATATTTATTTTAATTGGTTTGGCGTTTATATTGTACTCAAATTATTTATAAAGTACTAGCTCTGGATTATTTATAGTAAAACGCAAACAAACCATCTAGAATATAATCAGGACTATTGACATACATCGGCCAAAATGAAGAACCGCAGCTTGGATAAAACGTTCGCAGTCGTGGAGAGGTTCTTAGCAAAAAAGATTTTTTTTTTTAATTAATTTTGTAAAGTTAAGGATTTTCAATTTTTTGGGTGTCCATAGGTGAACTCCAAAGTGGGGTTTTTAGGAATAAACTAATATTATTTAATTTATGAAAAAAAAAATATGTTTATTGAAAAAAATATAAATAATTATGATTGTTGGTTACCAAATTTTGCAAATATATTCTCAACCAAGACGGAAGACGAAAGCACCAAATCCAAAATCTAATTTGAAAACCTAATTTGAAAACGAACCCTGTATCGATTTGAAAACCTAATCTAATCGAAAACAAACACAAACGAAGACGAAAGCCCCAAATCCCAAATCGTCTTTGAACCCTGACGAAAACCCTAATTTCAAATCGATGCCCAATTCAATTTGTTAATCAAAACCGAACACAAAATTGACAGGAAAACAACATCGAACAAGTAGCAATCCATAAATCGACGGCTAAACAACTCGGAGAATCGATTTTCGTATTGATTTACCTAAGAACAAAAACGATCCCGAGTCGCCAAATAATCGTCGTCGGTGGTTTTTTTTAATTCTCCCGCGTCGAATGACTCTTTTTTCACTAAACGAAACTAGGGGAAATGCACGACTATTTCCACTTGCCACGTACTTTAGAGCTCACCCCTTAAAATTGTTAATTAAGAGGTACCTCTAACCATCCCACTTAATTATATTACTTATTAAATCAAAAACTGATACGAGGTTTGCTTATAAACCCCTTGTAAACCAGCGATGGAAATGATCTTAGAAACATCGGCGACCATGGGGATGACTTCAGGGGACCCATAGTGCTCAACGAGAGCCGCCACGTGGAAGAGAGGTTCGTCTCTTATATCAACAAGTGCTAAGTACGCACCTTTCTTCCCGTACTCATATGCTAAAGCCTATACAATACACTATCACATCCACATCCACATCTATTTAATCTTGATTAATCATCAAACATTAAATATTGGTTCCTAAACTTGCCTCGCCTATGCCAGAAGCTGCGCCGGTGATTAGAACCACTTTTCCGGCGACATTTTCCCGTAAAACATTCCGCCAGATGGAGACGGCGGACTTCAGTCTCTGGTAAATTGGGTAGAAGACAAAAAGTCCGTACAAGGCTAAAGGAGGAAACACGAAGTTGATGATCCTGTTGATTGAATCCATGCATGGAGCACTCTGCTTCACTATTGGTTTTTCTTTGTTCTCTCCGCCTTCTATGTTTTTTTTTGGTTAGTCTATTTTAAGGCAAGCTCTAGTGGCAATGTGGCAAACCAACAAGCTGAGGTGCCAACATGTGTTTCTGCAGTCTATTTGAGAAGCATAACATTTTGTTACAACAAAATGTTATTGCAAAACAAAATCCAAAATCATCTTCTTTTTTTGCCAACTCTACCTACGGGCTTCGAGTACAAGAGGGTAAAACTCATTCCAATGAAGAGAATGATAAAAGTCCAGGGGATGATATAAGAATAAATATACAAAATATATATGTTTCTACAAAATATATAAATGAAAACACGTTATGTATATAGTAACAGAAAAAGGCAAAGAGAATACATACAGATGAAATAATATAGTCATGGGTTTTATAACTAGTAAATATTTTGTAAAACTTTTATCATCAAACGAGCAAGATCATCATACTAACAAAGAAAAAAATGGATGACTACACAATAATTCTGGATCATTAGAGTTTTTTTTATCAAAAGATTATGTAAACGTTGTAAAAAAATGTAAACAGTTTCTTTTATTACTTATTTAGTTGAAAACAATGAAACTTCCTACGAATTTTCACATCATACAAAACAACCAATGTATGTACTGCGTACTAATACAACCAATGCGCTCATAGTACAAAACTTTTTTCTCTCACCAGAAAAACCAAAGCGAAGTCTTGCAGATGGGCTGGTGAGCATATAGGGCGGGTGATCACTTAGGGATCCCACGATGGGGGATCGGTATTTGACCCCTTGAGCGTGCGGTAGATCCTAGAGTTCTAGGTTGTTTGGAGTCATAATTATATGTGTGGAGATGACTGAGTTCATTACATTATTTTGATTGTATTGAAATGTTGATTGTTAGTGGTTAGTCAATACTCGTTTCACATTGAGAAATATAGAGGTTCATGCGGGGTGGCCGGTCTAGAACTGGTTCGATGAGTAACCCATTATTCATGTCCTCCCTTTCATTTCTCCTGTGCGAAGTAGAAGTCACGGAAATAGTTGGGAGTGGTGGATTTGTATAGAAGGAAATGCATCGGGATCTTTGGAACCAGTAACAGAACACGGGAAATGTCAGTTGTTTAGACATGTGTCCTTAACCCCGTTTTGTAACCCTGGATTAATGTTGAGGCGGCGGGTGTTACAGGGTGTATGTTGCATACATTACTATTTCAGTTCTGATTATTTTGGAAGGTAAAATGAGAGAAAATTGTATACCATATTACCATAAATATTTTTTTGCCAAAATTACCATAAATATTATCAAACCTGATTTACTGATGAGTTATTCTTAGGTTCACCAACCAATAGAAAATTGTTATTTTAAATCTAGTATTTTTTAATTAAAGAAACCAAATAACTTGGCAAATTATATTATTTTTTCAAAATAAAATTTAAAAATAAATAAAAATAATATATAAAAAGCGAATTCAAAAAAAAAATGTTGTCAACAAAACCCTAAACTCTAATACTAAACCCTAAACTCAAATCCTAAACCCTAAATCCTTGGGTAAACCCTAAACCCTTGGAAAAACACTAAACATGTTGTCAACAAAACACTAAACCCTAAACTCTAATCCTAAACCCTAAACCCTTGGGAAAACCTTAAACCCTTGGGTAAACCCTAAACCATTGGGTAAACCCTAAACCCTTAGGTAAACCCTAAACCCTTGGAAAAACACTAAACATTTGGATAAATTCTAAATTATAAATCTTAAACACTAAACTCTAAATCTTAAAAGTAAATATTTTTTTTTAAATAATCTTTTTTTAGAACTATTGTTATTTTTATTTATTTAATTTTTAATTTTTTATTTTAAAAGCATAATATAATTTGGCAAGTTATTTTGTTTCCTTAATTAAAAGATACTAGATCTAAAATAAAAACTTTCTATTGGTTGGTGAAGGTTCACCCTAGGGGTGAACCCAAGAAAAAGTTTTTACTGATTGCTCAGTTTCATAAGTAAAGGCAAAGAAGATTCTTCTAAAACAAAAGATAAAGATACGTTGAAGCCAATATAGTAAGTTAGTCATCACAGTTATCTGCAAATTCAGGAGAGGCTGCTAACTGTGAGTCAAAAGTGACAACAAGAATGCATATGCACTTAGATAAGAACCAACTATGCATTTGCCTAAATAAATAACTAATTACCAAATTTAGCAAATAAATTGCAACTACCGATCAACCCCAGCACACAATCTCAACCCTTTAATAATCTCGCCGGCTTCTCTAATTCCTAAATATTATCTTCCGGCACGTCCTCCCAATCAATTGGCTCTCTTCTTTTTCCCTTATTGTTTGTCTAGATTCGTCCTCTGCCACCAACCCGCCGCCGTAGATCTCTTTGGTGGCGGCGATTACACCATATATTTGTTAGTTTTATTGTTATGGGCTGCGGTGGCTCAAGGCTAGGAGGTGCGGCAGCGGCGAGAGCAGAAGAGGGCGGCGTTGTTCCACTTCCCGCGGGAATACGTCCGCTTCTCCGGCGAAGATTAGAGGAGATGAAGAAACGGAGCCATGCAAGCGTCTTAAAAGGAAACCAGACGTTGTCCAAGAAGGAGCTTCTAAGGCACGGCTCCTCTGAGGTTGACGACGGAGAAGAGATGGAGGAGAAACACGACAGCTTGAAGTTGTCGGCTAAGGTTGCTCCTGTGCCTGATCATCACGTGGAAGAGAAGAAAGAGGTTATTTATGAAAATATTTCGTCGAGAGATGGTATTAAAGAAGTGAAGAAACAAGATGAAGACAATCATCATCATGATTTCGTTGATGATGTAGCCATGAATGTTAACAAAGAGGGAGATAATGGTTCTAACCATAATGAGCATGACAAGGTCATCAATGATAAGAAGGAAGAAGATGATTGTGTTGATCATGATGAAGGGAGGATGAGCAACTTTGATGAGAGGATGATATGCCCTGGATCTCCAAGCTTTAGGGTTTATTGCATCGATGTTACTTCTGATGATGATGAAGAAGGTAAATCTTACGTTCTTAATTAATGCTATTTCAAGTATTCGTACCAAATAAAAATATAAAGAAGAAGAAATTTTTACTCTTCAATTTCATATATGTGGATTAACTATGGATGCATGCACGCACGTTACACGAATATATATGATTGCTAGGAGTATATTTCTATTTGGAATGCTATTTTTTCATAACTGTATGGATATTACCTAGATTGTCTCAGATATGTTTAGTTTGCTCTATGTTGCAAAACTGTATGGATATTACGTACTTTCTTGTCTTATATACGTTTAGTTTTCTATGGTTCAAAACCGATTTATTGAAACAAATTATCCTTTTCTTTTACAGAAAAAGATGCTGAAGACACGAGAAAGTCGATGGAATCCGAAAGCGTCATCATAGAATCAAAAGAGGTAAGAATTTCTCTTTATAACAATTTAATTAATGCTATTGGATATAAAAAGTCAATCATATATCTATCTTCATCATTCTTTTTAACTATGGATGTTTGCATTCGAATGACTACTATACACAATAGGATGAAAGCATCGTCAAAAAGGAGAAAAGAGAAAGAAAAGCAAAGAGATTCGGAATAGCATTGCCAAGGAAGTATTTGGCTAATGTGACTGCCGGATGCATGGGCAACCACACTCATGCTCGTCTGGTGCAAGACAAATCGAGCCAGTGATCTAAATATGTTTGACATCTTTGAATTGATTTGTTCAGGGAAGAACGGTGGGTTGTACGTACGGACGAAGCATAATCGAAAGACACTCAAAAGACACCCCATCATGTAATCTGTTAATTAGACCTTTGATTTGTTTTCAGGGACTCTTGTTTCAGAATTAGTACAATCTCTTCTTCATCTTTGCTTTCTCTGAGAATAAGTTAGTGTTTGACGAATTTTACTTCTTTTTCACGTGGACAAATGTAAGTAATTGAACTTGTGCAATAAAAAAATGTTGTTTTGAAATAAAAAAATTTTTTTTTTTTTTTTTTTTTTTTTTTTTTTTTTTGTCAGCTAAAATGTTGTCTATTTGTTAAACTATATTTGTTGTGGGATTAGAGTGTTGAAAATTATTGTTCAACACCAACCAGTGGAAATATAACTAAAGATGTAGGAATTTGGATAAAAGAAAGGAAGATAACAGAGAATATGAAAAGATGTAACTGATATTATAAATGAGAATTCACTTGAGTGAAATATTTTTTCTTTTTAATAATAAGGTGATTATATGAAAGAAAGCCACTTCCAACAAAACATCAGTTATGACCACTTTAATTAAAAAAAACACAGATCAAATTTAAGCAAGGAAGATGCGAATGAAATGTTGGTTTCGTTTTCCGCATTCCGCTACTAGTTACTTTTGTAATCGCTGTCTCAAATTGAAAACTTGGTATAATATTTAACATTTTACCAAAATAAATATAAAATAAATATGTAGTAGCTTAAGCAATAACAAAAATAAATATGTAGTAGCTTAAGCAATAACAAAAATAAATATGTAATAGCTTAAGCAATAACAAATTCAGTGAACACAATACAACTCCAACCTATAGGAGAAAAAAATAGTAACTAAACGTTTAAAAGAACACATGACATATGGCTACAGTTTCTTCGTTAAGCATAATAATTTGTATGACAATGGCATTTACCTGTATGTTATAACTTATAACAATAATAAAAAAGCGCTACCATAATTTTTTTTACCAAATTGGAAGTAAAAAACTAATAGTCCCATAGTCGAGCTTGGCAACATACAAAACCGGATAAACAACATAAGAGCAGACATGACCTAAAACAAAAACAAACAAATGAAAATAACTTACCGCCTAAATCAAAACGGAACACTCTTCTCTTTCAATCCATCCTAACTATCATATTATAAATTTAGTCAAGTGCAACGATTCTAAAACCCAATGTTTTTAAAATCGGATTGGCAACCAAACCGGAAAAGTTTTTGGGTATGGTTTATTATGGCCCAACCGGGTTTAATAATTTAGTTAAGATTAATTTTATAACTAATATTATACATATGAATATATTATTTCGTGAATAAGTATATAAATCCAATTAAAGATATCAACCAAAACATCTCATAATTTTAAAGTTAAGTAAGACACTTTCCATTGTTTACTACAATCCAAAAAGAATCAAAAATACAAAAGTACATAAAACGATAATCCAAATTATCTTCTGATATCAATTAGAATACAAAATAAAAGTGGAAAAAGAACCAGTAAGTTGTACTGTAGATTTGAATTCGACTGACCCATAACTGTAACTTGTTGAGACTTTGTATAATTAAAAACTTAAATAAGTATAACGGTGGAAATTTATAAAAATCTCCGAAAAATTCTTTGAAAACCATATATCTAAAAGATTTTACCTATTTAGATAAAACGAAAAAATAGTTTATGATATAAAATTAAAAGTAATTGTCTAACTGAAATTCAAAATTTACATTTAGTAATCGAACCTGGTTTGAAACTGGTTTGAAACTGGTTCAACAATGGTTCTCTGGTTTTGTTTTTTTTTCGGTTTGATTTCCCTTGGGTTTTACCATCAACCAAACCTAACTATATCTTTGATTCACGGTTGAACCCGATTCGACCATCGATCCGGTCTAGTTTTAAGAACACTTCTAAAACCCAATCTCCTTACATTCTATATAATAAGTTATTCCGCGAAATTAATGATTGACACAAAATATAAACAAACCAATCACTAGAAGATAAAAGTAAATAGAATTCAAATAATTAAGGAATCAAACTTTTCTCCCCGAAGCTCTGAAAACCCCTAATATATAGAAAAGAAAAAAAATTCAACACCAAAACTCTCGAGAACACCAAACCATTTTACTAGAAAACTGATAAAACTGATATTTGTGGAAGTACAATGGTTCAGTGGTCAAGGTTTAAAATTTTCTATACCAGGTATGCGGTTTAATATCCAGAAGATGTAATTTCTTGCAGATTATAAGATGAAAAAGGTTAACGGAAGTTTCAAAGGGCTGCATGAAAAACCGTTTGTTGTGTTCGTGTGCTCCGAAGAGAGCATGTCCATCATGGATATTGTACATGCATAACCATATGTTTATCTGAGTGTTACGGGAAGAGTTTCGTCGTGAAATTGTATGGGAAGGTATTTATCAATATCACATATGTTGCGGATAGTTTATTATCATTTTGTATCATCAATCAAGATTATATAATGATGTATCCCGTGTTTAAAAAAAATATATTTATTTGGTAATCTATTTTATTTTTAAACTAGTCTAGGGATTAGTTGAACTAGCCACGGGCATTCGGTTCTCGATTCGGTTCCGGTTCTGTTCTTTCGATTCTTTGGTTCTTCGGTTCTAAAGGTTAGGATCCGTTCGAGTATTTAGAAAGTTCATTTCGGTTACGGTTTAGTTAATTTGGTTTACGGTTCGGTTTGGTTCCAGTTTTTTGGTTAATTTTGGGTTAAAAAGTGAAAAAATGAGTTTTTATTAAGTATCAAACTTTTAGATAATAACTCGGATAATTCAGATAATTTAAATATTTTGAATAAAAAGTATTCAAGTAATTCTATTTTTTGAGTATTTCGACATGAATAATATTTTAAAAATTATTTAGTTATTTTAAAACTAAATATAGTTAATATTTATAAATATACAAACTATATTATAGAAATTAGGGTACTCATTCGGTTTTCGGTTTGGTTCAAGTTTTTCGGGTTTTGAGATATAAAATCCACTAGTATAATTGATATGATCCAAATCCGAACCTAACCTTTTTTCAATTTGGTTTGGTTCTTCGTTTCTGGATAAATGTGCCATGGTTAAATTGAACTTTAAAAATAAAATAGAGCTTGACCGCCGCACATGTGCGGGTATTTATTTTAGGATAAATATATAGACATTTAACACAAAATTTTAATAGTTGCATTTGTACTACTTTAGTTTATTGTTGAGGCCATATATTGCATTATTGGATCATGTTATATTTGTCTATAATTAGATATGTGTGGGATGATTTATGTTATTATAAAAATGATTACATCTATGTAAAAATATCAGTGTTTTGAAAACGGACCAAACTGTCCGATCAGACCGAGATTTGCTTTTCTAGCCGGTTCCGGCTTGTGTTAAAAATCAGATCTGAGCTATACCAGCAAATCTGGTCAGAAACCGATCAAGCCCGCTAAAATCGGTGATCCGGTATTCTCAAATTTAAGTTAAAAATGAAAAATTTGCAAAATTTAAAAAGATTTCATAAAAATCATATTATTTTAATATGTATCTAAATAAATTAGTTTTCATCATATTTTTATATTATTTTGAATTTTTTTTTTCATTTTTAGATTTTAACAATTATATAAAATTTTATCAAATTCTAATAGTTATATATATATATATAGTTACTTAATTTAAAATTATATTAAAATTTAAAACTCGGTTAAATCGATTGGACCAGTCCTACCATTGACCCAACTATGGTGCCGATTCAAAACATTGATAAATATATTATGCTGGGTTAAATTTATATTAAAAAAATTTCCTTGTATGATTTAAATATATTATTAATATAATACTATTAATATATTTTTTGTCATCAATATAATACTATTAATATATTATGCTGTTTTGAGACAAATTTTAAATCAGTTCAATACATGATTGGCTTACAAATTTAATATCGTATTCAATAGATAGATAAGGGGAGATTGTAACCTTAAAATATTTAATAACTAGGGTCGGCCCGCCCTTCGGACGGGATATAAAATATAACAAATTTTTGAATGGGTATAGTTTGTGTTATATTAAAGTTTATATATTAGTTAGGTTTTTACAGGTTTTAGTAAATTTCATAGAAAATTTAATAACTATGTTGCCATTAATCCGAGATTTGTATAACTATAAAATAAGAGTTGTGTGTGCATGAAATGTAAAAACTGAAAAGAGAGTGCAGAGTATCAAAATAATAGTGATGGTAGTTTTGGGAACGATGTTTGTTGACGAAACATCAAAGTCGTACGGGTGCCGCTTGCTTTCACTGCAAGTAATAAGAGATTTCAAGTAATAAGTTTGATATAGTTGCATTATATAAAGTGTAGTTATAACCTTAGTTGTTCGAACATCCTTGAAGATTCCCTTGTAGACGATATTAGTAACTCCATCTTCACCGTCCATATCGGAAGTTTCGTCTAATATTTTAAGACCAGATGGGGTTGTTACTCGAGACATAGCAACATACAACTGTCCGTGAGTGAAAACAGGGTGAGGGAGATATAAAGCAACTTGTTTCAGGCTTTGGTCTTGGCTCTTGTTGATTGTCATGGCGTAGCACAATCTGATCGGGAATTGTCATTGACGGAAAGTGAAGGGATGGATGGTGTGGTGGGAATGAGCTGGATCCTAGGGATCAAAACTTCTTCCCCAATATCTGTCCCAGTCATGATTTTAGCTTTAACAATTCTGTTTCCTAGGAAGGTGACCACCATTCTCGTACCATTGCATAAACTTTTATCATGATTAAGATTACGCAGCAGCATCATTGGAGCTCCAACTTTCAAGCACAATCTGTGGTTGGGCAGTCCCGAAAATTCTAGAGAATTTAGGTACTCAGGCGGGTAGTGGTTGGTCCAATCATCATCTGATGAGCTTCCAACTCAATGGTATCAGAACTTAAATATTCCATAGCCTCAATGGGACCCTGGAGATTCACCTCTTGTACTGTTCAGGACAGCCCTTTCTTTTAGGTATTCTGTATCTTGATAGTTCTGGAGGAAGTTGAGATATGCAGCATCCGCCAATGCCTCGTGTGGTTTTATAGAGCTAGATATTAAGAAATATGTGGAGTTAGCTTGATAATTTTTATACTTAATTTCTATATGGATGACTTCTATTTTTCTTATGTATGAAAAGATAGTTTCTATATTAATCATATTTAATTATCTTCGAAAATTAAAATGTAAAACCAAAAAGTAAAAAAATAATATATATCATATATTTTTAGAATTAAAATATAAACCCTTATATCAATCCTTATATCATATATATTTAGAACTAAAATATAAAACTAAATATTCTTAAATTTCTCGATGAAAATATTATTGACCTTTATTATTTTTGTTACAGCTTTTACAAAAATGTTTTTTATTATTTTTAGAAAACCTACTTTTCTTACAATATAAAATTCATAAAAATGTTATTATGTTACTTGGTTCTTAATATTTGTTATATTTTGACTTTCAAAGTAAGTACATGTTGTTGACAAAAAAAAAGTAAGTACATGTTATTTCATTAATATGTGCATTTTTGTGTGGTATATAAGTGCTTATATTTTTATTTATAACAGTTTAGTAGTGTAAAACTCTTTATTTCTTTGACGGAAGAACGATGGACCTAATTAGTTCTTTGTTCGGTGTGGCCCTATTA
>NC_027749.1:14253727-14254259 GCF_000695525.1 Brassica oleracea var. oleracea | reverse complement strand
AATAATCATCTCCCAAATATTTTAAGATAACCAAACGCTTCTGGGAAATATTTTTGATAATCAAGACATGAACAAATGGACTTACGTTAAACATAAAATTAGGTTTCAAAGCAGTACGGAACTACCTTAGCGTCGAGGAGGAGCAGGTCAACCTCCATTAGCTCGCCGCTTCCCATACCTAGCTTCTTCCCAGAACCGAAGCAAGCGGACCTCAACGGCGGAGGTACAATGGCCGGCCTTCAAATCGGTGAGAAAATGTATGTTTTTGCACAGGCCCGGAGTTCATGTATTGATCGGGACCGCATCCCGCTGTTGATGTATGAATTGGCCGTTTTCCCGTTTTGTGTATAGTCTCCTAATATTGGGTTTGCAATACAATTACGATATCTTCATTCTATGGTCTTTTTTGGTTCCTTAAAGCATTTTTACTGTGTATTTTCCTTTTTTTAGTATAATGTGTCGTCTACCACATCTCACATTTTTCTTTCCATTTATCATTGTTTGGTTGTTCTTACACTGATTATCATACGTT
>NC_027749.1:14213550-14253680 GCF_000695525.1 Brassica oleracea var. oleracea | reverse complement strand
AAGCATCCAGAAGATCCTTTGAAGCATCCTATATTATTCTATGGAACTTCAGATTTGTAGTCCACATTTGTGTTGCATTTCCTACTGAAGTGGAAGCTTAAGCCTATGAACGCACAAAAATATTTAAAGGACCAAGTGTACACATAACATAAGCAATTAAATACATAAACATCAAAACCATATGATAAATGTGATCCCAGAATGCCACTCAAAGAGAAGCCTCCATACAGTGATACAGTTGTCTTATTGCATCCCTTTGCATACAGAGATCTGAAAAATTAGAATATCCAGCACAAATTCTTTAACATAATAAGATTTGTTTTGAATGATCTATCTATATAAACGATAAATCAAAGTAGATATCCAGAGATATGGCTGAACCTTACTTGGAACACAACATATGACATGGATTTCCACTGGTCTCTAGCTACATTTCCAACCTGATTATCCATAGAACTTTAACCGCAGTACAACTGTACAGATTGAGAGGGTAAGGTACAAAATAATTTTAAGATGAGAAGAATCACTCAAACAGCAACAAATTTGTTTTTGGGGTGCTCTTTCTTGAAAGTCTGAGGGGTGTTTTCCCTTCAGATCACCAGAAAATAGAACAACGCCAGTACTAACACAAAACAAAGCAAAAAAGCTTCGGAAAGAAAAACAATCAGAACAAATATAAAAAAATTTGAACAAATCATAATCAACAAAAAAAAAACCAATAATCATCTCCCAAATATTTTAAGATAACCAAACGCTTCTGGGAAATATTTTTGATAATCAAGACATGAACAAATGGACTTACGTTAAACATAAAATTAGGTTTCAAAGCAGTACGGAACTACCTTAGCGTCGAGGAGGAGCAGGTCAACCTCCATTAGCTTGCCGCTTCCCATACCTAGCTTCTTCCCAGAACCGAAGCAAGCAGACCTCAACGGCGGAGGTACAATGGCCGGCCTTCAAATCGGTGAGAAGGACTGGAGAATTAGCCATTTTTGAGGATATATCTCTTAGAAAGCTTGGAATGATAAGAAATATCTGACGAATTTGAAGATGTAGAACATACTTTTTTATAGTGGCAGATACTGACGAAGGCAGTAAATGGGGAATCATTGAAGGATTGATCGACAATGGCTGATGACTATGTTGAAGACGTCTCTTCGCTTGGACATAACCACAAAGCGTTTCCAGTGTTTCTTTTGAATCGGGAAGATGAACATAATCAAACCTTAGGGTTTCGGTGACATGTTTTGGGGAGAAAACGGAGATACCAATAAAAACCCATCAGGAAATAAAACGAAAGCCCAATTAAATCGAAACCAAACCCACATGCTAATAAAAAGCTTCACACGCCGCGTTTCATTTATTGTGACGCGTGTCACGACCAGATGACTCAAATTATTGACATGGCGCATGATGCGGACCCCTAGGAACGAAGGAAACATATCTTTATAATAATAGATAATAGATAACTAGACTCTGGTCAATTTTCAGTTTTTAATTATTTTCTTAACAATTATAACAAAATATTTTAAAAATATTTTTAGAGTTCATTAAATGACATTATGTCCAAATTTATTTAAGGATATTTCATTAAGGTAACTGAAAAAGACAAACAATAAAATATGAAGTTTAAATTCATTTAAGCATATTTCATTAATGTAACTGAAAAGACAAGTAATAAATTAGGCAGTTTTATTCATTTTAGGATATTTCATAAATGCAACTGAAAAAGACGAGTAAAAAGAAAAGAGAAGTTTAATTAATGAAATAAGAACATTTTCAAATGTGTACTTCTCTTTTAATAATATTTCTCTTTTAATAATATAGATAATTGAAAATATTTCTTTTATATACTTCAAATTGATAGCACTGTCTTACAAAATTACAAAGAATGATGGTTGTTTAAAAGCGAATCACGTATAACATATTCAAAGTCTTTTTTTTATCAGTTAAAAAATATTTAAGTAAATAGATAATTAAGGATAATTTTATTATAAAGCAGTGGCATGAATTGTAAATATTTAGATGAATTAAGGGTTAAGTTAAAATGGTACTTAAGATAGATAAGATGGATGTTTTGCTTAAAAATCACATGGAATAAAACCCGTAAAAGGTTTTGCTTCTGAGCACAAGTCCGTCACAGTTGTAAGAAGATTTGGGTATATAATATTCTCTACCTTTCTCGCTGATTCGTAATTGGTTTTGAGATCCAGAGTCTAACAATGGACTCCAATTTGCTCCCCGAAGTTGATTCCTTACCCGATGGATTCGTCGACCCCGAGGAAGCAAACCGAATCACAACAAACCATCAAACAGGTGATGTCTCGATCGAGAAAACAAAGAAGCCCAGGACTTTTCCCGTTCCTTTGTGTGAAGAAACAGATGGTAATGAAGACGACCTAAGTAAGGTCTCGAGCTTAGAGCTGAAGGAACCATCTCAAACATGTGAGAGAGATGTGAAAATTAAAATTCAAAAATCTTTACGAGACTTCTTTGTAACCACCTAACGTTGCGTCTTTGCTTTTGAGTTTAGCGTCATCACAAGGGTCCTCCCAAAATCCAAACAAGGAAACAGAATCTACTCAGAGTATCGAACCCAGAAAACAAGTTAGTATATTTTTTTTTTTTTTATATATAAACTCTTATATCAAATTGGTAACAGACTCATTTATGTGCTGATACTGTATTTAAGCAGGAGGCAGTTGAGACAGAGCGTAAGACTTCAAAGAACATGTTCAAATCCGAACAAGATTTTCTCGAATTCATGCTCAAGTATCAGCAAGTCCTTTCTGAAAGAGATTCTGGTAAATAGGAAAATCATAATTTGATTGTTCTATGCTTAGCCACAGATATAATTCTCTAACCAGTAACCAGCAAGCCATTGTTTTTTTTTTTTGTCTCTACTCTTGTTTGTTGTAGCTATTACTGTCCGTGACAAGCTTGAGTCACTTTGTAGGGAGTTACAACGTCAAAACAAAATGTTGATGGTACATTCTTTTCTTCTTTTTTTTACTGTACTTTGTTTGCCTTATAGAGTGTCTTGTCTTGTTGTTCCTTTGTATTACAGGAAGAAAGCAAGCGGGTTTCGACTGAGGGACAGACTTTAAGATTAGATCTGTCGACAAAGTTCCAGGAAGCAATAAAGGTAATTGAACACATTTTGATCTGCTTAAAGTTTTGAGCGATTTTGCCAAATAGGATAAAAGCATTGTGTAAATTCTCCATTTTTTCTTCCTTAGTAGGCAAACCCTAATGCATATCATTCTTGATCCTTGTTCTGTTCCCTTATCAATCTTCTGTGTTACTATATACACGTGGAGATTTAGACTGATAGACCTATTTTATCATTGGAAGTTAATGGAACTTGCATTTATAAGGGGGAAAAGGGTCCATATAAGTTTTCACGTAGATCATGGATGCCCTGAAACAGACAATGAATCTTGCTTGTACGGTTTTGCAACTTCAGAGACTTAGAAGAAATCAGAATCTTTTGTTCAGTTTCCTTATAAATATTTTAGTTATACTCTTTACCTTTACTAATTCTCTTTGGTTTATAGGATGTGAGCATTAAGTTGGACGAGCAAAGGGATGAAAGCCTCTCACAACTAAAAGAAAATGAAATGTAAGCCGAAAGAACACAATCACCACGTTTTCAATTGTAGATACATATCATTGTGTTGTACATTTTAAGTAAAAAGTCATTGTGAAGAAGCCCCACTCACATACTTCAAACTATATTCTTACATAGCTATCATTTTAAAAACGGTGTTGCTTGTGCTAGCTCTCTGCAGCATATTTTTAGAGGCCCTTTTTCAATTTCAATGGCTTTGTTTCTTAATCTCCAGGTTGAGGACGAAGTTGAAGCACCTGGCTGGTCAATATATGCTTTCAGAACAACAACATGAGCAAAGAGTATAAGCTATTTATGAAGCATCATCTAGCCAACATTCTTGGGCTTTAATACTAACATCTCATCTCTGAATGAACAGATGAAGCAGAAAACCCTCGAGCTACAGATTTCTGAAATAAAAATCAAACAACACGAGGAGAAAGTAATTCATGAACAATCTCAGATGAAAGTATATGCAGATCAAGTTTCTCAGCTTTTAGCAACTGAGAAAAACTTGCGGGTGCAGCTAACATCTGATGGAGAGAAGTTCCAGCAGTTCCAGGTCTGCTCTCTTCCCCTAAAGCAATTCAATATTCATAGTCTTTGCTTTCACAAAATTTGTAATAAATGATACATGATTGATAAATGCAGGATGCATTGGTGAAGAGCAACGAGGTGTTTGAAACATTCAAACAAGAAATCGACAAGGTAAACATGTCTTCATTGTTCTTTGAAAAGATGTGCATTGCTGTCTTGTGTTGTTTAATCAAACTGATCTTATCTCTCTATTGATGTGTGTTGAGTAGATGTCAAAAGCAATCAAAGAACTGAGGAAAGAAAACGCATTCTTGAAGAGCAAAACAGAAAGATCAGATTTTACTCTCGTAGAACTAGTTGAAGAGGTAAAAAAAAGTGAAACCGACTCTTCTCACCATTTTTGAAGGTTTATCAACCAGTAAACATAACTCTTTTGGTTCAACGTTTGAACAGCGTGAGAGATTGAAGAAGCTTTTGGAGAGGACAAAGAACCAGAAAGATAAGCTTGAGTCGCTTTGCAGATCCCTTCAAGCAGAAAGAAAGCAAAAACAATCTAACAGTAGCCATTCTGCAGCTGCTCTTGAAAGCACAGAGAGATTGTGATTTAAACTAAGATTTTTTTTTGTGCGGGAGTTTTAAACTAATTAGCAATTCAGATCAAAAACTACAATTCACTCAATTAGGCCTTTCTTGAAAACTCTCTCAGGCACATCACCTAATATTAGGCTATCTGCCTTTTAGAAATTTACTAAAAGTATCTCCAATGTAAAATTCCATTTTTCTAATATGTGAGTTTATTCAAACAGTACTCTAAAAAATGTAGTAAAAATAGAGTAATAGACAAAAAAAATAAAATGATTATTCCATTTATGAAATAAAATCATTTTATCCTATTATGAAATAAAAAATGGTGGAGGCTAAATATTTGATACTTCAAATCTATTTCGGGGTGGAGTTAGAAATGACGTAAAAATAAAGTAATAAACAAAAAAATAAAATGATTATTCCATTTATGAAATAAAATCATTTTATCCTACTATGAAATAAAAAAATGTTTTAGTTAATTTGTTTAATGATTTTATATTGAAGTAAAAAACACATATTGTAGAACTCATTCTTTTATAGTTTGATAATATAAGTATTGTTTTATAAGTTTCATCCTGAGCATCATTTAGTAACATAATGGTTGTTGGGTCGTCATAACCTTTATAATAAAAAAACATCAACCATGGAATAAATATAGTTGAGAAAGAAAAAGGAAAAAGTAAAATCCGAGAATGTCAACCATAAATGATCATGATCGGTAGTAAACTAATCGTACGGCTCCAGTGATTTGGTGAGAAGAGACCTACTAATCGTACGGCTCCAGTGATTTGACGAAGAAGAGACCTACTCTAGTTGAAATCTCTCTTGTGCTGCTTTGTTGTTGTTACAAAAGAAAAAGAAAAAGAAAAAGAAAAAGAAAAAGAAAACAGCTTTGAGTTTGTCTTCTTCTTCTTCTTCTCTCTCTCTCGAATCCGCCGTCTCCGATCGCTTTTCGCCGGCGCTGTAAAGCTAAGGTAATAAATTATCGATCTACTCTGTTTCTCGACTTGGTCCTTGGATTTCTCTTCCCCGGATTATGATTCGTCTGTTAGATCTAAGATCTGAGAAGAGTGGTTATTGTTTTCCAGTTAGCGAGAAAATGTGGGGAATCTTGGGGAGAAGAGCCGTCGATGGAGGCTTCTCTGCTTCGGTAAGAGCCTTTTACTCACTTTTGCTTTTGATCTGGGATTCTGATTTTCGAAAATGGGGTTTTGAAACAGTCTCTCAGAAGGATGCGATCCGGGTTGGTTTCCGCAAGGAGCTACGCAGCTGGTTCAAAAGAGGTATTGTAGAGCTGCTGATTTCTCTACTAAGCTGCTTGATTGATGATCACTGGTGGCTGAGTGAGCAATAGTCATTAAATAGACGAAATGCTAAGATAAATCAATCATGTAAAACGGTGGATTTTAGAGAACCTCACAGTCACAGTAACATATATTGTGAGCCCACAGTTTTAGTTATGATAGGATCTGACAATATAAAATGAAGATATTATTCCTTCGTACATGCCATTTTAAGACCACTTACATTTTCCTGTGCAAATCCTTGTTTAGATGACAGTCAGAGATGCCCTTAATTCTGCAATCGATGAGGAAATGTCTGCAGATCCTAAAGTCTTTGTCATGGGTGAAGAGGTTAGTTACAGGCTGACATTATTGATATTATCTGGCACTTATTGATGTTTCCAGGTTGTATCTTTTTTTCTTTTTTGTAGGTTGGACAATATCAAGGTGCCTACAAGGTTAGAATTACAAGATAAAACATTACAGAAATTAATAGTTTTGGCCATTATCTTATTATACTGGAGGTTTATTATGTACTCACAGATCACTAAAGGCCTTTTGGAGAAATATGGTCCTGAGAGAGTTTATGATACCCCTATTACCGAGGTTTGGATTTCTTATTTCATTTTCTTGCACTGCAATTACAAATCCTTATGTCCATGTTACTAGACTCTGAAGATTTCTGACAGTCATCTTTTTTATCATGTTTTAGGCTGGATTTACTGGAATTGGAGTTGGTGCCGCCTATGCTGGCTTAAAGCCTGTTGTAGAATTTATGACGTTTAACTTTTCTATGCAGGTTAGCGTTTTATTTTTCTTTCCTTGACTTGATTAGTAGGCATCATTGTTGCGTTATGGGATCATGCACTGTGGTGCAAATATGTTTCCAGGCATATCATTGACACTGAAGTGCACAGACATTCTTTTTTTTTTAATCTCAATATGTATCCTAAGATCTCTATTGCAATTTGTTTCAGGCAATTGATCATATCATAAATTCTGCTGCAAAGTCAAATTACATGTCTGCTGGACAGATAAATGTACCCATCGTCTTTAGAGGACCCAATGGTGCTGCTGCTGGTGTTGGTGCTCAGCATTCTCAGGTAAATGCTAACGAAAATTTCTGTACAACAGACCTTTTTCCTCCACAAATTAAAATCGCTATTTTTCACTCTTTCAAACATAACCTTTGGCTTCTGTTAAAATGATAATCCAATAAGATCAAGGAACTGGCTCGGGCTTTAAGCCTTTAACTTTGATCAAACTTTCCCTAAATGAATTAGGCATTTTGAAATGATTGATTAAGAACAAGGTTCTTAGGACAGGATGTGCAACTTTATTGCTTAAGTCTGGTAATGATCACATCGAACTATGACTGTGTGTCTCAGAGAAGGGCCTAAATTTTTTTACATTTTGCAGTGCTACGCAGCATGGTACGCCTCAGTTCCTGGGTTGAAAGTTCTCGCTCCATATTCAGCTGAAGATGCTCGTGGTCTTCTTAAAGCTGCCATTAGAGACCCTGACCCTGTTGTCTTCCTTGAAAACGAGTTACTGTAAGTAGTCTACCTAATTTGAGATTTGATCATGTAGTTCACTTAGGTAAGGCCCTCATGCGAAACCCATCATGCAGATATGGTGAATCATTTCCAATTTCAGAAGAAGCACTTGATTCAAGTTTCTGTCTTCCCATAGGAAAAGCCAAGGTACTTTCACTCACCTTCTTTTTTGTTTTTGTCTTTATATCTAGTAAGTTAGATCCCATAGTGTTGTTTTGGGATATAACAGATTGAACGAGAAGGAAAGGATGTAACAATAACCACTTTCTCGAAGATGGTCGGTTTTGCCCTCAAGGTTTGTCATTTTCCCGCATTCGGCAACACTTTCTGTAACCAAAACTGAGATTAGAAAAATTGCTAGTTACCTGCCTATAGCTCAAATATACCTCTTAGATGACAAAATTGGTGCTTATCATTGTTCCGTCTCTGAATAAATTAATGTACATGATTGATTCTAGGCAGCTGAGAAGCTCGCAGAAGAGGGAATAAGTGCTGAGGTATGAAGAGTCTTGTGTCTAGTGATTCTGCTTAAAACTTCTGATACGTAAGCCTCTTAAAAACTTTTGTTTTCTTAATTAAATGGTTAGGTAATAAATCTGCGGTCAATCCGCCCGCTAGACAGAGCAACGATCAATGCTTCAGTGAGAAAAACAAGTAGATTGGTAACAGTAGAAGAAGGTTTCCCTCAGCATGGAGTCTGTGCAGAAATCTGGTTAGAAACGAATCAATTTTGGATTACGATATCTCTATTGTCAGAATCATTGATTAATGTTTGTGTTATGGTGGATCAGTGCGTCTGTAGTAGAGGAGAGCTTTTCATACTTGGATGCACCGGTGGAGAGGATAGCAGGAGCTGATGTGCCAATGCCTTACGCAGCTAACCTAGAGAGATTGGCTCTTCCTCAGGTAGAGGATATCGTTCGAGCAGCAAAGAGAGCTTGTTTCAGATCCAAATGAAACAATGACCATCTTCAGAATCCAACCCCCCAACACATTCCTTCAAAAGGAAAATAAGAAAAGAGGAGAAAATGATGTCTCTTTTGCCACAAAACCACCATTCCCCGTGATTTTTATTTGATCTTTTGCTACTATTATTCTTGTCGATCCTCGTTGCGGTTATCTTTTTGTCCTTCAAATTGAAAATTATTGAATCTTTTGGGTTAATTGATAAATCGATCGAGAAAGCTAGTAAAGAATCTCACACCTGTTTTTTCTGAAGTAAATACATAAATTTGGTTTAAATTTTCAATTTTGTAATGTATTCTTAAATTTATAGTTTATAATTAGAAGAGAAACTTTTAAATATATAGAGATAAAACCATTAACTTTTAAAATTATTTTATTATATTTTAAAATATATAATTAATTTTTTTAATAGGGCCATAATATAATTTGAGATGACCCTGTCTAGGTCTGGACATTCGGGTACCCGTTGGCGTTCGGATCGGGTTTTTCGGATTTTGGTTCTTTTTGATAACACCTCCTAAGTTTCATTCTTGTAAATTTGCAAGTACGGGTCGGGTTCGGATATAACACATCGGGTTCGAATCGATTTTGTATCACATCATAGAACACATAAAGTAACCATATATCATTCGGATTCGGTTTATATCGGATCGGTTCGGATATACCCGAAATGAAATCTAAAATTTAAAAGCAAAACATAAGAAATATATACTTATTCATATATAATTAAGTATTTAAAGTAGTTATTTAAATTTTAAATACTTATTGTTAGATATCATATCAAAATAAATATGAAATTGAATATTTGAAATATATATTCATGTTTCATATAATTACATTGTATATTAGTTTGGACATTTGGACCGGTTTTTTCGGATATCTTTTCGGATTTTTTGACTTTTTCGGTTTTTCGGGTTACCCATTCGGGTTCGGATATGTTTTGTACCACCTTACAAGATCTATTCGGGTATTTTTTATATTTCGGACCGGGTACGGATCAGATTTTTTGGTTCGGGTTCGGTTCGGATTTTGGATTATGGATTTTACGCCCAGGCCTAAACCCCGTCTATGATAAGAAACAGAAGCGCTTGCATTCTGGCTTCCACTCAACTAAGTTTATCGTTTACCTACTCTACCCTTTCAGGAAAGACCTTCCACGACAAAACGTTAAGGGTTTAAAAGGTATTTAGTATTAAAAGTCGACAACAAAAACAAGATGACCGTTTGATAGATCCGCAAATCTCAGGCGTTTCAAAATCATTAATTAAAGTTTTTCCTTCTAATTAATTCACAAATCTAAAAACTTGCAACTTTATCTATCTTACTTTCTTTTTCCAATTCCAACGCTTGAAAACAATTCAACTCGAATCCGATTCGGTTTCAATTTGCCAACTTGCATTGATCTCCAAAGTTAAATTCCCACCGAGAAGAGGGTGTGATCTGATTCTCTAGTCGCGTAGAAAAAGAAACAGAGAGAGGGAATGTTGATGGCGAATTGTGGAGCTGTGGAAGAAGACATGACGGAAACTGAATCCGAAGTGATGTTAATGGCGGCTACTACTACGCCGGCGACTCCGAAGACGAAGAGGGTGGTGGTGAAGGAAGATGACGCTCATCACCCTTACGCGTTTCACGTCTCGGGACCCAGAAACGTTGCTTCTCCTAACTGGAGAGATCTCATCAGTTCCAGTTGGTATGATTGCTCTCTCTTATTTATTACATCTGAAACTAGTTTCTGTTCTTACCTTGTTGTTAACGACAGTTTTTAGAAGAAAAAAGAAAAAAAAAAGACAGTTTTTACATTGTAACAGAACCCTGTTTCTGTTTCTCAGATCAGAAGAGATTCAAACTCAGAGTTGGTTGAATTTGTTTGTTTAGCTTAATTTGTTGCTTTAGACAAAACCATTTGAAACTTGGAACATGCTACACTTAGATGGTGTCTGAAGTTATTAACTTTCATTTTCTGTGAGAGAACTGAGAAGTTTCTAAAAATAACTACTTTTTTTTTTAGTTCTGCAAGTATTTTTACTTTTGATGAATCGGATTAGAGCATGAAAATGTCTAATGTTTTAACCTTTTTGGGTTGATTTTGTGTGAATGTAGGAAGGATCCGAACTACAAGAGAACAGTAATGGCATGCTTTATCCAAGCAGCTTACTTACTTGAACTCGACAGACAAGAGAACAGAAACGCTCAAAACGCTCTCGCGCCCAAATGGTGGATTCCTTTCAAGTACAAGCTATCGCAGACGCTGATCGACGAGCGAGACGGATCAATATTCGGAGCTGTTCTCGAATGGGACAGAGCAGCTGCGATGTCTGATTTAGTCGTCATCAGACCAAGCGGGGCACCAAAAGCAGTACTCGCTCTCCGAGGAACCATACTAAAGAGCCTTACAATGAGACGTGACATCGAAGATGATCTCCGGTTTCTAGCCTGGGAGAGCCTTAAAGGCTCAGTGAGGTTTAGCGTCGCTCTCGAAGCGCTGCAGTCGGTAGCTAAGAGATACGGGAGCAGCAACGTTTGTGTTGTTGGTCATTCTTTAGGAGCTGGTTTCGCTTTACAGGTTGGTAAGGCATTGGCTAAAGAAGGGCTGTTTGTGGATGCTCATTTGTTCAATCCACCTTCTGTATCTCTCGCTATGAGCTTACGAAACATTGGTGAAAAAGCTGGGTTTGCTTGGAGAAGACTCATGTCAATGCTTCCTCAAAAGAACGAGCCTTTGATACTAGATGGTAATGAAGCAGAGACGGCTCCTCCTAGTCCTGGCAGTGGTTCAGGGTTTAGAAACTGGGTACCGAGTTTCTACGGGCAGAATCAGAAATCTTCAGTGGATTTGAGGAAATGGGTGCCTCATTTATATGTGAACGATAGCGACTACATCTGCTGCCACTACACTGAACAGGATGGAGTCAATGAGAAGAGAGAAGTGAACAACAAGGAGAACAGCAGTCCTGCTGTGAACACTATTCCTCAAGCAGCTGCAAAGCTTTTCGTGATGTCGAAAGGGAAACAAAAATTTCTCGAGGCTCACGGGTTAGAACAATGGTGGTCAGATAATCTAGAGCTTCAATCAGCTATTCACAGCAGCAGGTTGATCAGTCAGCAGCTCAAATCATTATACAGTATTAAGTAAACATCAGCATGATGGTAACACTCCCATCGTTCAAATAAACACATTTGCTCTCTTTATTGTTTGATCTAAGAACATTTATTCCAGGAAATGTAACGATCGATATAAATGTAAGAAAGATCAGTGGTAACTGATCTGCTCCCAATTTGTATAGAAATAAACTGAAGATAACTTCTACTTTTTTTACATCATTTGTGAACTAAATGAATCCAAGCAATGTGAAGATTTCAGATTTGTGATTTTAATCATTGGACTAATTCTGAGAACTTAACAGCTGTATAACAATCATACGGGGTCAACAAAAAATAAGTTTTAAGATTTGTGAATAAACGAATAAACAAAACAAATGCCATGTGCTTTCCGACCAACATTATTTGAGATATGTTCAGATAAGACATATTCCAACTCAAATATGCAAGAAAACAGTTTGAGATTGCAAACACAAACACAAACACTGAAGAAGCATTATTCTGTTCCTAGATTTAGATAAATCAATCAAACACTTGATAGAAAGGACCAGGTTCTTGAAGTTTTAGAGAACATGAACAAAAGTTGTGAAAGATCAAACTCTGATATGATTAGCTCACCAAGAAAAAACAAAAACAGAGGATTACATACTCTACAGAGATATTATTCTTTGTCAACAGAACTAATCAACAATTAAACTCTCCCTACTTCAATCAACCAAACCTTATGAACAATAAAACAACATATAGAAAAAAGCGACACGACAAGATTCGCCAGTGTTCCTTAAATACAAGTTAATAACGTATCCAGTCTCCTATGGCCTTGCGAAGACGCCCCAAATCTTACTCCGAGCAAGATTCTCTGCCAGTTTCTTAGCTCCTTCAACATCCATCTCCACAAGCTTTTGCAGATGCAAGCAAGCACCAGCAGCAACGACTTGTTTCCTGCATTTCTTAGAAGTAACAAGCAGTTCCAACGCAGAGACTGTGTATCTCTTATCCAATTTCGTGATCTTCGGGTCCAAGAGCTGAACAAGACTGAGTACGCCCTTGTCACTCTTCTTGAAAATCTTTCTGTTGCTTGTGCACACCAATAACGTCGACAGAGCTTTCGAAGCTGCTTCTTTCTCTTCCATAGCTTTACCGTCTAACATGTCAATCAATGCACCGATGCATCCGCTTTCACCAATCTCTTTCCTGCTTTTCGAGCTGAACCCTAGCGAAGAAACAGCTTCCGCAGCTGCGATTCTAACACCAAGAACCCCACAGCTCAACACTGGAACCAAACGTGGGATAAACCCTTCCGAGGTAACAACATCTCTTACGATAGGACACAAAGCTAGATTCTTTAAAAGCACAACTACTACCTCGAGACTCTTAGCATCGGAAACAGAATCCCAGAAACTCTTTAAACACTTAATCCCTCCTTCTCTAACAATCAACATCATCATATCCTCATCCCCGGAAGCTAAACTAGCCAAACATCCTAGAGCATTCTCTCGAGCAGGAACCGTACCTGAAGAACCGAGAGAGACAAGAACAAAAACAGCGTTCTCCTCAACAAAATTCTCCTTAATCTCTCCAAACGAAGCTAAGTTCCTCAACACGCCCGCGGCGAAAGCTTGAGAGCCAGGTGTCCCCGCCTGGCAGATTTCAAGAAGAGACGAGATACCTCCTCTACAGCCAATCGCTCTGGCGTTCTCCTTGGACAGACTCAGAGCTTGCAGAGCAACACAAGCCTTGTCTTTACCAAAACCACTCCCTGATTCCAACACGCGAAGGAGGTGATTCAGCAGAGACAATCCTTCAGCTATCAACACGTGTTTACTACTCTCCACGGACGAGATTCTTGAAATCACAGCTACAACCTTCTCCTTCACGCTCAGGCTACACGAATCGAGCAATCGAACAAGAACGGGAACAACTCCTTGAGCTACTGAGATCATCACGTTCTTATCATCTTCCTGAAGCAGCTCGAGCAACGATTCGATCGCTGAGTTCTTCGATTCCGGTTCACCGATCTGTAACCGGATAACTAGATTCCTCGCCGCAGCTTCCTTCTTAGATGAAACCGAAACGATTTCGTTGAGAAGACCGCTTCTGATCAGAACCTCAGCGTCTTTCGCGTGGCGATCGAGCCGAGCCGTGATTGAATCGACGTCGCTCTGCGTTTTGAGCTTTCCGTCGGATAAATCCGGTCCCTCGCACCTCGCCGCGACGGAGGCGGCGTCGTGCAGCGTCTCTCGAGCGGAGAGGAGGAGATCCAGAGCTAGCTGGTTGGAAGAAGAAGAAGAAGAAGAAGAAGAGGCGGCGATATCGGAGAGGTGAGTGTTGAGATCGGCGAGTTTAACGCGGATCGAGGACCATTTGGATTTGAAGCTGAGAAGCTTGGGGATGCGGTCGAGGAGGGAGGAGATGAGCTCCGTTAAGGTACAGTCACCGTCGTTATGCAACGGCATCGGAGAAGCGGTGAGTGTGGAGAGAGAGAGAGGTGTGAATTAATTGGCAAGTGATGGTGCTTGCTTTGTGCCAGTTGGGAAAGAGCGAAATACAGGAGGGGTAAGTAAGCGCGTGAGTTTCTTTTTCATTGTTTACACTTTCTTCGTCAACCCCCAATAGAATCTCATGCATGTGTAATGTGTTACGTGGAAACACACAATTTCTAATTTAAAAGTTTATTACTATTAGTTGGACTTTTAGATTGTAAAATGTTTCCATCGGCCTCTCTCCTCTCTCTCTCCAACATTCTTCCTCTCTTATCTTCAAAAAAATTTTTTTGTAGAGAGGTTAGATTTTGTTTTGAGAGTGAGAGAAACCATCGTTTTTTGGTTTCTCGGTTTCGGTTTCATCCGACCGGCCGGCTGGCTTTTGTCTCCGGAAGGTGATGGCTCCTTCTAGCATTGCTATCGCCGCCTAAAGCTCGGGTTTTTCCGGATCCGTTTGATCTACGACTCTGTTCTCTTCCGTCTCACTGCTTCTCTTTCTGAAGCTCTGACGATCCTCCTTCCCAATCGTTTTTGGATTTTTGCATCTTCACGCTTACCTTTATCTTTAAAGATGCCTGCTTGATTTTGCATGATAGTCGGAGATGTAGGATCGATTGTAGGCGGTTGATTATCCTTCATCGTTTCGTAGATCCGCGAGATAGATTTCTTGATTCGAGCCTCTTGGAAGACCATTCTGATGGTTTTCGTGGTTCGTTTTCACCGTCGGCGGAGCTCCGCCGTTCTTCTCTCTGGTTCCGGTGGAAGGAAGGGATTCATGCCTTGACACGTGTTCATTGATCGCATGGCGATCGGACATCTGGTGGATTATGTGTGCCTTTTTTCTTCAACGGGTTTTTCCAATGGGCTTTCGGCCCATAGTTAACAAAGTGTTGTTTGGCCCGTTTGTTTTGGGCTCTTTCGTTTGGCCCGAGAATCTTTACTTTGGTCTGTCGTTTGACCTTTTGTTTGTATAGTACGTTGGGCTTAACTTTGTTAGGCTAAATTTTTTTCAATAAATTCCTGTGAAAAAAAAAATTGTAAAATGTTTCCAACATTAAAATAGTTTTTATTTTGGAAAAGCCAATATACAATATTTCTACAATTTCTTAGAATGACACGTAAGCAGGCAAAAACAATTTGTTGATTTTTAAAAATAATAATACTGTACATAATACTAACTTGGTTTGAGCAAAGAAACAAATAAAAAGAACAAAGGTGGTGTGAAAACGACTTGGTAATAAATGCTATTAAGCATTTGGTCAAAAAATGTTACTAGAAAAATGTCTAAATAAAGCAAAGGGTTGGTAAAGCGATTAGCGAGTTGACTAGTAAGGTGTGACTTTTTCGTCATCTCTCTTCTGAGATCTAACTTCTCTCATCAAAAACGAAGACTTTCCTATAAGCACTGTTCGGTGGCCGGTGGCTCACGCCGCCAGTTACCATCTTTAGCTTTTGTCTTTTTTGTTGTAAATATTCTCTTCCGGTTAGCGGATCTTGTTTTTTGAAGTTTTCGCTATGGTGATTTTTTGTGTTTTCAATCTCTATCGAAGCAAATCTTCATGGTTTTACGCTTGTTTCTTTGATGGATTTTGATGTTTTATATAATCCTCCTCTTTTGCAGTCCATAAATCAAATACCGTTTTTTTAAGTTGAGTTTCTTCTGTTATATCGGATTTGCACGTACTCCTTTCTTAAAGGAATCAATCTTCACTCACCCATGTGAGAATATGGGCTTTGAATCAATATTGTTCTATTGGGTCAGAAATTAGAACAGAGCCCAATCACATAATGTGCCTTACAAACCGACGTTGTTCTTGTTACGCAAGGAAAAGGAAAAGGATTATTTACATAATCCTTACGATGTTAGGAGGAATAAGTCGGCTACGGTTCAAGCATAAATAGAAGATGTTCCAAGCTTGGTTGATCATCCTGGAGAAACCCTAAACACAAGAACAAAAGAAAAGTTAGAAGAGAGAGGTCAAGAGTAGAAGAAACTAAGGAGAAGAGACATTGTTGGAGTCATGTCTCTAAGGGATAAAGTTTCTTTGATCTTTCTTATTCTTTGTTGGTGTCATGTTTTATACGAGGAGGGCGCTTAGAGCATTTGTGTAAACCCCTTTGATTGATAGTGGAAGTTGTGGGAGACGGTTCCCACCCGAGACGTACCGGTTCGAAGCCGGGAACTCGGTGATCAAATTCTATGTGTTCTTTTGTTAAGCAATCATAAGATGAATAATTCCTAACAAGTGGTATCAGAGCAATCCAGGTTTTGATTGCGGGTGTTAGTGAGATTATAGAGGCAACACATGGACGGGTTGGATTTGAAAGATCAAAGGGAAACATGACGTGAAAGAAGTATGAGGTTGTTGAAGACTAGAAGACTGATTTCCGCTGCAATCACAAGGTTATTGTGATGTTCGAATTTTCTGGATACTCAAAGTTGCTAAGGATATGGAATCAAGATTTTAAAAGAACACATGGGAGTATACCGGTTTTAACAATAGAAAAGTCAAGATTTTTTGCTGTGAAATCAGGCTGGATCTTGACTTGTTCTAGTTGTTGAAAGTTTATTCAGGTCAGTGTTCAATGATGGGTTGATAGAGCAACCAGGTTTATAGATCCATGACTAAGGGACGCCTTGGGAATGGAATATATCTGAGAAAGTTGTCTCGAGATTATGTTACAAATCTTAGATTCAAGGGAAAAATTATAGCAGAAGAGTATGGAGGTGAAACATGGAGTCTGCTTTGAGGCAAAGCAGGCAGGGAACTGATGAGAAGTTCATATACAATCAGGCTGATAAAGTTTTCAAGGAGGGTTAAGTGTCAGGGATAAGGATCAGAGTTTCAAGAACTAAAGAAGAACACAAAGGGTGTGTTAGGTTCTGTAAGAAGAGATGCTTGGACTAAGGGTGTGTCGAAAGTCTATCTAGCAAGGATGATAGCTTGATGGCTGGTTCTGTTAAGTGATAACAGCGGTACACAGAAGAGTTCAAGGCAGATTTAATACATAAGAGTCTGGTGAAACAAGAGGAGTTGAATGGAAAGTTGTGTCGAAAGTCTTCCCAACAAGACTGGTTAGGAGGCGTGTTCCATCATGGATGATGGCGGTACAAGATGGATTCAGACTGCGGTTGTTTAACCATAAAGCAAGGTTTTTTGAAACACAAAAGGGAAGCTCAAGTAAAGCTAAGAGAAAGGAAATCTAGCAGTAATGTTTAACACTGTTTGTAAGGTCCTGTTTAACAAGAAGCATGGATCATGGTTTGTGTCGAAAGTCTATCTAGCATGTTTGGTAGCTTGATGGTGTGTCCTGTTAACGTTAACGGCGGTACAAAAGGAGTCCGAGGCTGTGGGGTTTAAACAGAAAAGTTTTTTGAATCAGAGAATTGTTTCAAGGGTTGAAACGTGTATGATTCAGGGAGGTAATTGCATTTGGTTAAAGGAAATCAGGATGCAGAGGGAGGATGAGTTAAATCAACAACAGATTCATGACGGTCATGGAGGAGGCTGTGTGATTGATTGACTAATAGTAAAATCAATGTAGCTTCGGGCGTGAGGCAAACATGATTCTGGTTTGTACTAAATTTAAAGTGCAAAAGCGTATATAGGTAAAGGGAATTACCTAAAGATGAAGGAGGAGGCTGAGCTCTCACAGTTGAGGTTTAAAATAACTGTGAAGAATTAGAAGTCGTGCAATGTTGATTCTGGTTCCAGGTGGAGCTCGTCTTGGAAATCTGAAACAGTTTCAAGTTCCGGGTTAAGGTTCTCCGAAAGAAAAAGAAAAAAAAAAGAGACAAGCCATAAGAAGATGAAGATGTCAATAAATTCAAGCATAATCAGGTTGCAACATGAGTGAGAGGGAAAGCTTTCAGGTTAAATGCTTGGTAAGGATGGAGACATCTCGTTAAGAGGCAAAAAGGTAAGAGGTTACCTGAAGTTGCAGGAAGCAAGAGCGAAGGTTGGTCTTTCGTCATGAGTAGCTGGAAAGGAACAAGGAATCAAGTGTTAGATTCCACAAGGAGCTACTGTGTGAAGAAAGAGGTTGAAATCCAAGCGGTGATTTCAGTGTCTCGAATAAGTCTGAAAATTACTGAGGCTAGAAGGATGGTTCAAGTTTGTGGTCTTACCAGGAATCATCATGGGAGCAGAAGTACTTCGACTGATCACCGAAGAAACTGCAGAGACGAAAGTCTATCTAGCATGTTTGGTAGCTTGATGGTGTGTCCTGTTAATGTTAACGGCGGTACAAAAGGAGTCCGAGGCTGTGGGGTTTAAACGGAAAAGTTTTTTGAATCAGAGAATTGTTTCACGGGTTGAAACGTGTATGATTCAGGGAGGTAATTGCATTTGGTTAAAGGAAATCAGGATGCAGAGGGAGGATGAGTTAAATCAACAACAGATTCATGAAGGTTATGGAGGAGGCTGTGTGATTGATTGACTAATAGTAAAATCAATGTAGCTTCGGGCGTGAGGCAAACATGATTCTGGTTTGTACTAAATTTAAAGTGCAAAAGCGTATATAGGTAAAGGGAATTACCTAAAGATGAAGGAGGAGGCTGAGCTCTCACAGTTGAGGTTTAAAATAACTGTGAAGAATTAGAAGTCGTGCAATGTTGATTCTGGTTCCAGGTGGAGCTCGTCTTGGAAATCTGAAACAGTTTCAAGTTCCGGGTTAAGGTTCTCCGAAAGAAAAAGAAAAAAAAAAGAGACAAGCCATAAGAAGATGAAGATGTCAATAAATTCAAGCATAATCAGGTTGCAACATGAGTGAGAGGGAAAGCTTTCAGGTTAAATGCTTGGTAAGGATGGAGACATCTCGTGAAGAGGGGTTACCTGAAGTTGCAGGAAGCAAGAGCGAAGGTTGGTCTTTCGTCATGAGTAGCTGGAAAGGAACAAGGAATCAAGTGTTAGATTCCACAAGGAGCTACTGTGTGAAGAAAGAGGTTGAAATCCAAGCGGTGATTTCAGTGTCTCGAATAAGTCTGAAAATTACTGAGGCTAGAAGGATGGTTCAAGTTTGTGGTCTTACCAGGAATCATCATGGGAGCAGAAGTACTTCGACTGATCACCGAAGAAACTGCAGAGAAGAAATCAAAAGTGATGATTTCACATAGCCTAGAGAAATCAGAAGAGACAGAATAAATGGAGTAGTTCCGGGATTTTATAGAGGATGTTACCATTTAATGGAATCAGAAGATGATTCCAGGTCCAGGTGGAGCTGAAGAATGGTAAGATAAAGTGGAGCTGCTGTGGGAAAAGAAACCAAGTTAAGTTCTCAAAAAAAAAAAATCAAAGGCGCAAAGGAGTGTGTAAGAGTTATCACAAGAGAAGTGCCATTGAAGGAGAACATATAAGGTTTTAGTAAAGCTGGCAAGGAGTTCAGCCTAAAGAACTGGAGGAGATTACTTAAGGAAACGTCTTAAACAGTGGAGGTGGCGAAGGCTTTCGTCGGACAAGCTGTAAAAAGAAGACAAGCTAGCTCTGTTTGCAACTTTATCAAGAGAGATGAGACGGACGCTGGAGGATCTTGAGCATTGATATCACATGATCAACGATGAAGTGAAATCGAGTGTTCCCATCAATGGTGATAACTTGAGAGAGAGTCATGAATCTCTATGAGTTTTTTGAGCTCAAGAAGAAAACAGAAGCAGAGCGGTCCAAGGTGGTGTAATCGAAGGAAGAATCAGAGTTCAAGGTGGAGTAACCTGATCTGAGGTCGACGGCAAAGTAATGTCAGAGTTGCAATCTCGGATCGGAGTTGCGATGGTGGTGAACCACTGGAAAAGCAGGTTCGTAGATCGGACAAGCTGAAGGGAGACGTGTGACTTATATACAGCAGAGGAGGTAGAAAATACACCGGAGAAGCTGGTAGGGATTTTCAGAGTTGGTATCGACATACATCTATCACGGTAGTGGAATAGAACGAGGTTGATACCTGAGGCTGGTAAAGATAAAGTCACCGAAGTTGCAAATAGGTAATTAGCATTGAGACTTCACTATCAAAGGAAAAGTCAAAGTCAAAGGGGGTTAGGACAACAAATCTACTATTCTTGCTGGAGATCTCATTGTTGTAGTTACGATGTGAGCAATGGATACTACAGCTCGTTGGGATGGAGTCAAGAAGCTTTGGGGTTCTGTTCAGACAATACAGCGGCGAGGAGATTCACTAAAGGGTTTAGTGATTACCGGCTATGGAGAACTCTCCAGAAATTAAATAAATTATGGCGAGACGAAGTTGCATCAGTTCCATTTTGCCATGATCGAGAGAGCAAAGCAGAAAGAGAAGTCATTGCAAGTTGCAGCGACTTTAATCGGGTTTGGTTTGCTTTGATAGATGTTGTTTTTGGTGTTTCACTGCTGGTGGAGACAGTCTCGAGTTGAAGGTGGCCGGAGGGCACCGCCATAAACCGCTGAGATTCGTCGGAGTTTCAGTTGCATGTCAGGGTTTGTGTCTGAGACGTAATCAGAAGGAAAAGCTTTGATTTGCCGTCGGGGAAGGAAAGGACGTGAGGTAGAGGTGGGCCTTATCTGACTAAAGCCCAAGGTGGAGATTGTGAGAATATGGGCTTTGAATCAATATTGTTCTATTGGGTCAGAAATTAGAACATAACCCAATCACATAATGTGCCTTACAAACCGACGTTGTTCTTGTTACATAATCCTTACGACGTTAGGAGGAATAAGTCGGCTATGGTTCAAGTATAAATAGAAGATGTTCCAATCTTGGTTGATCATCCTGAAGAAACCCTAAACACAAGAACAAAAGAAAAGTTAGGAGAGAGAGGTCAAGAGTAGAAGAAACTAAGGAGAAGAGACATTGTTGGAGTCATGTCTCTAAGGGATAAAGTTTCTTTGATCTTTCTTATTCTTTGTTGGTGTCATGTTTTATACGAGGAGGGCGCTTAGAGCGTTTGTGTAAACCCCTTTGATTGATAGTGGAAGTTGTGGGAGACGGTTCCCACCCGAGACGTACCGGTTCGAAGCCGGGAACTCGGTGATCAAATTCTATGTGTTCTTTTGTTAAGCAATCATACGATGAATAATTCCTAACAACCCATGAAGTGGTACCGTAGAATCGGTTTAGAGGTGAAGTTTCCTCGATAGAAGTAGGAGGTGGTGATGGATTGATAATAGCTGATACTAATGGCGATTTAGAAGAATTGGCATCTTTCTATATGAAGATGGTTCGATAAGATCGTCTTTTGGAACGGTTGTGTAATCCCAGAAATTTATTATCCGGTGTAGTGATGGAGACTCCTCCAAAGACAACGGCTTGAGTGAAAGATAGGAGTTAAGGGGAGTTCATAAATGTGTCCACAAAGAAGATGATGCAGATAGTCGTTTTGTGACGGAGCTGTGTCTCAAACTTTCCATTCTCTGCGGTGACGCGTATAGGCGCGTGTCTTTGGTGATTATACAACAACAGGTGAAGACATGCGGTGCGGATAATTTCTTTAAGAGACGCGTGGAATGTTTAGTATTTTTTTTTCCGTCAATATTTCATTAAAATAGAAAATGGGCCAAGTCCAAGAAATTACAAGATAAAAGGTCCAAGGCCCAATTATCAAAACCTGCTAAACCCTAGACAAACTGGCCCACAGGCCCACAAACCCAACCCCGACAGGCCCACAAACCCAAGAACCCGGGTCGGCTTAACCCAATCACGAGACGACTCATCCCGGCTGTTACCGTCGAATGGCTCTACTCCGTCGCGCTTGTCACAGAGAGCGTCATCTCGAAGTATATATCCGAAGAATCTCGAAGTAAAATTAAGTAAATTGGATTTCATATTTGTTTACTTTTTAGTCGAGTTTCTTTATGTAATTGGGCCTTACGTAACTCTTCTTTGTAATGCCCATTTGGGCTCTCTTATAAAAAGAGAATGTTGACAAAAAAAAAAAAAAAAGAGCGTATTGAACTCCAAATGGGAAGACTAACCATTGGAAATTTAATTATTGAACAATTAGGCCTAATAACCAATATCCGTACATTTGTACCCATGTCCAAATGCCCAACTCTATCAGATACTACTGTAGAAACAAAAGACAAAAACAAAAAAAAATCCTTGATTAGACTCCAAAATTGAAAATTGCTTCAATTCGAGCCGAGCGAAAGGGTGTAAGGGAGATGCAGAGAATCTCCATTTCCATCTCCGGAATCAGAAGATTCTCCGTCACCTCCCCCTCGCCATCTTCTGCTTCAAACCACGTTACACTCGCCGGTAAGAAAACCTTTCTCCTTTCTAGATTCGGACCACACATTTCCGAGGAACTACCACCACCAATCTCCGCTTTATAAAGTTTCATCCTTTCTTGTTGTAGATCAGCGGTTGCTGAAACAAGTTCTTGGATCATGCAAATCTCAATCAAACTCCAAAAGTGTTCTTCTTCAAGCACATGCTCACATCCTTAAACTCGGTTACGGAACACACCCAACTCTCGTTGCCTCCATCGTCACAGCTTACAGACGCTGCAACCTCCCACACATCGCTCGCCGCCTCCTCACTCGGTTCCTCTCACTCTCTCCTGGCGTCTCCAACACAAACCTAGTCATCGAGAGTCTTATGATAAACGGCGAGTGCGGTTTGGCTAAGAAGGTTCTTCGTAAAGCGAGCGATCGTAACGTCATCACTTGGAACTTGATGATTGGCGGTTATGTCAGGAACGTGCAATACGAAGAAGCGTTGAAAACTCTTAAGGATATGATTAGCTTTTCGGATATTAAACCGAATAAGTTCAGTTTCGCTTCGGCTTTAGCGGCTTGTGCTCGTCTTGGAGACTTGAATCGCGCGAAGTGGGTGCATTCGTTGATGATGACGGATGGTGGTGTTGAGCTTAATCCGATACTGTGTACCGCACTTGTCGACGTGTACGCAAAGTGCGGAGATATTAAAACTTCGAGAGAGGTTTTCTATGGAGTTGAAAGGGACGATGTGTCTGTTTGGAACGCGATGATCACAGGTTTTGCGACGCATGGACTAGCCGAAGAAGCGATCAGAGTGTTCTCAGAGATGGAAGGACAACATGTTTCCCCGGATTCGATAACGTTTCTTGGGATGTTAACAGCGTGTAGCCATTGCGGTTTGCTCGAAGAAGGGAAAGGTTACTTTGATCTAATGAGTCAGAGGTATTCCATACAGCCGAAGTTGGAGCACTACGGAGCCATGGTTGATCTGTTAGGTCGAGGAGGGAAGGTTAAAGAGGCTTATGAGTTGATAGAATCAATGCCTGTAGAGCCAGATTTGGTGATATGGAGGTCTCTTCTTAGCTCCTCTAGAACTTACAAGAACCCAAAGCTAGCTGAAACCGCCATACAGAATCTTTCAAAAGCAAGGAGTGGAGACTATGTGCTGCTCTCGAACATATACAGCTCCACGAAGAAGTGGGAGAGCGCGCAAAAGGTGAGAGAGCTGATGAAGAGAGAAGGAATCCGCAAAGCGAAAGGGAAGAGTTGGGTGGAGTTCGGGGGAGTGATACATCGGTTTAAGGCGGGAGATGCATCTCATGTAGAGACAAAGGGTATATACAAACTGTTGGAGGAGCTGATACAGAGAACAAAGTCTCAAGGCTTTGTGCCCGACACTGATTTGGTGTTGATGGATGTCTCTGAAGAGGAGAAAGAGGAGAACTTGAACTACCATAGCGAAAAGCTCGCGCTGGCGTTTGGGATCTTGAAGAGTAGTCCAGGATCAGAAGTTAGGATTCAGAAGAATATAAGGATGTGTAGTGATTGCCACAACTGGATCAAATCAGTGTCCAGGTTGTTGAATAGAGTGATTATAATAAGGGATCGGATACGGTTTCATAGGTTTGAAGATGGGTTGTGTTCTTGCAAAGATTATTGGTAAGCGAGAAACCATAGTTTGAGTGTTCGAAGAGTGAAGTTGAGCTTCCATAGATTCTTGTCTGTTTCTACAATCTGAAACATTACTGTTATTGAAAGTTTAGGTGGTTCTGGTTTTGTGGGGTTTATACGGAAAATCTAAAAGTTTCAGAGACTATATTTATAAATTTTAAAATCGGAAAAGAAAAAACTCCGACCTGCCGGAATCGAACCAGCGACCTAAAGATTACAGCAACAACTACAGTCTTCCGCTCTACCAACTGAGCTAAGGTCGGCTTGTTATTTGAAGTCTGTTTTGTGTTTTATATATACTTGTATATGTCTTCCTAAACAGTACAAACTCTGTTCAACAGGAAATTATATTCGAACCTTGATGATGAGTCACAACTTCCTAGACTATTTACATCTGAGAACCATAAAACCAGAGAGAACTTCGTCGTCGTTGTCATCTCCCTCTCGCAAGATTCATCTCGTCCTTTTGTTTGTGGGTCAAAAAAGGTCAGCTGTCTCTCCAAGGTTTTGCGTGAATTCTCTCTGGCCTCTCGTTTTCTAATTTAATTTTTTTTTGCATTTTGGTTCAATTCATATTTATTCGATATTAACCGACTGGTTTTTCTGCGGTTAATGTTAAACCGGTATTTTTTTCGGTTTAACGAAACTGTATTCCAATGTGGTCAGGAGAAGGACACGACAAATGTAGGCCCATTACCACTTTTGTTGTACTTCTTTGCCTTGTACATTCGCTGCGGCACGATCGAGAAGAGCATCAACAAAAAATGGCCAGCCGAAAAGCTCTGATTAACGTCCACCGGATCATCCGCTCCACTGCGGTGGTTAGACGGAGCTCCGTCACCCCTTCCGCTGCACCTCCTATTTTCCAGTATAATTTTTTCTTCCACCTTTTACGACAAGAGATGATTTATCATTAATTTCTGGGTTTTTTTATTTGGTCTTTTAGAAATGGAGTTGATTTGGGGGCAAGATTCTTCAGCGGGAACACCTCGAGTCCACAAAACATTGATATTGATCTCTCCAGCGAAGAGAAGAAGAGGATAACCATCAACAGGCATGGTTAATTTATTTTTTTTCAATTTGTAACAAAAAATATTAGTGTTTGGTGATTGAGTTTTGTGTGTGAATAGATTGTTGTATAGGAGCAAGCAACGAGGGTTTCTGGAGCTTGATCTGGTTTTGGGTAACTGGGTTGAGGAGAATGTCAATTCCATGGATGAAACCGCTGTCAAATCCCTCATTCATGTCCTTGATTTGGTATGTGTTCCTTTTGACTCTCTTATCAGTTAAAAATTTCACATCCCAGAGGTTTGTATATGGATCTGCACATTGTTTTTGAGATACATAGATGAATTGTATAGCAGTTTCTGTAGTTGTGTATCTTCTTACAAGATCTTTGGGGGTTAGGTTGTGTGTCATAGGGTTCAACTGTTTAGTTATATTATGTATTGTGGTAATTTTTTCTCCCAAGAGGACTAGCCATGACACAGTTTGTGTGATTATAATCTTTTTTTGAACTTAATTGTTTGATAATAGCGTTGTTGGCCCTCTGCAGGAAAACCCTGATCTCTGGAAATGGCTAACTTCTCAGGAACAGCCTCCCGAGATAGTGAGCTCAAATCCGGTAACCGTTAACCTCATGATGTATCCTTTGTTTAAAAAGCATAATCTGAAGCATAATCAGTCGTCTCTTTGTTGTGATTATTTAAGGTATTTCTGGCGTTGCACAAGAAAGTCATGACGAATCTGAACAAACATGCAGCCCCAGAGACGCGTGCAGCAGCTGGACAACCCTGGGTCAAAGGCTGGGATGATTTCAAGAGAGGCCGTGACGCTCCCATCTCCGGGAACCAGTAAAATCTAAAAAAAAACACACTCTCTCTTCCTTGCAAAAGTAACAAACTGCAAAAAACACGTTTATAAAAGTTATCTTATAAATATAATAAAGTGCCAGGCCGTGAAGAAGGCCGGGGGTATAAATGTGTCTCTGTAGTGAGTGACACGATGAGATAGATAATTGGAAGTTCTTGATATGTTATCAAGGGATATTGTATTTTTTTTTGAAATTGCGGTGTTCTCTCTTCAGCTTATGCTGACGAAGAGTTTTGGACAGTTCTTTAATGCTACAAACCGCCTCCGAGTACAAGCAAAACTTTTTTTAGTAAGCAAAATATTTGCTATCCATTACCAGTTCAGATTTAGTATTATGAAAACAAAAAGGGAAATGGATCGTTCACTTTATTTTTTTTCTAGAGAAACAATAATGCATTTAGATAGAAACACTATAGGGAACACCCATTCCGGTAACACCGGGTTGGGAGATGGGCTTCAAAAGCTCATACTTAACAACACCTGCTCCAGCTCTGTTCTTCAGAGAAACGTTCACGTTCCTCTCATCTATCACTTCTTCTAGATGTTTGAGCCTGCCTTTGAACCGTTCATATGCAGCAAAGATAACAGGATCGTCGACCCAAGATGCTTCTGGCTCTTCTCCAAGATACTCTTCGTCTGGTGAATGGGTCGATAGAAGATCGAGAGTCACCATCACTTGCGTCGCCTGCTTCTGCGACGGGAATGTCTTAAGCAGCACCTTCTCTGGCTCCTCATAGAACTCTTTTAGCTCTTCCTCTGTTGGCTCTTCCACTGGCATTCTTATCCTTGTTGTGGTTGGTCGGTTGGGAAAGTACCCTCCATACCCGTACTGTCCAAAGTTTACAGCTGCATGGTGACCTGAAGCCACCCACGCAATCGTGGTCACGACGCCAATTAAGTCATCTTGTGTTCTGAGGACAGGCCACCATGGTTCGTCTTTCTTGTCTCCATGCCCTATGTTCCTCACTTCACTCCACCATGCTTGGAGTTCCTCGTCACACATGATCAGTGCCGCATCTGGATAATAATGCTTCACACATTCTGTGATCCATTCCTTAAGTGCATCCCACAATATTAAACCGTCATTCGCAAATGGGTAGTCTGGTATCGTTAGCCGCAGTCCGTGTTCTGCGGTCTCATCTTCCACAGCCAGCCCCCTGTCAATGTACAAATTTTTTTTAATGTTTTTTGTTAGCTTAATTAGTAATTTAATTATTGTGTGACAAAATATTACGCAAGAGCTAGAGACAGAACCCTAACAGTAAGCTACCTGCTGATGAGGTCTGCAGGTAAACCTTCCCTGTCGAACCTCCATAGTTTAGCATAAACATCTGAACTTAGCTCTAACGAATATTTGCCTGGCCAGAAACAAGTCTCAATGATTCCACCTGCGTTGACGAGACTTTGGCGTGCGCGAGCGTTGATCTCCAGGGTGTAGCGGAAGTGGGGATGCAACAGCCTATAGATAGGATGCATGGCACTTAGTTGTCTGTTTGCAGCTATTATGTATGGTTCCATACAACAATGAGTCCTCAGCCTGTAAACATTTCCCATCTCATTATTAGAATAACATGTGTAATGCAATTAATATATATGCAGTTTTCTTTTTGTAACATATATATATGCTTCTAGAATTCAAATATATGCAGTAATATATATGCAGTTAAATTCAAAAATTTGTTGTCTGAGAGTCTATTCTATTGTGTTAAATACCAGTGAGAAATAAGCTGATGATAACCGGCATCGTGAGCAACAGCGTGAGTCTTAGCAAGATTCCATAGCCAGCAGGAGGTAGCATCATAGCCTGGTGTGAAGACCTGACTCCATTGGGGCCTGTTGACATCAGGGGGACGAGTCAACTCAATGGCAACAGGCCTCAATGTGCTATCATCGCTGAGGAAGAATAGTGTTCTCGAAGCATATAAGGTGGTGTCATCCAACTCTCTCACTTTGTTCACATACGGTAGAAGCAAATCGTGGTAATCCAACATGAATAATCTCTTATTCTTTAGGGCCTGCATGCGTACATACATTATTTATTCATAACGGAAATCCTCTATATATATGCAATTATTCATATTTGTTAAACATGTAGATATTAAATATCTTACTTCATCAACTGACATGACTCCTCTGATTTCTTTTTCCACAATGTCCCAAGTAATGAGTGACTTGGGATCACCATAAACCGCGGGGTCTAGTTTGCTTTTCAACGGCCACTCCTAGAATAACAAGTAAACTCATTAAAAGCAGAAAATGTTTTTTTTTTCCCACCGACCATTACACATGCATGGATCTTGCTTTATTGGAACAAGTTAAAATATTAGTTAAAGACGTATATAGCTCACTGTAACTAGCTGAATGCAATATGGATTAAGGCCTGCAAGTGTCTGGCGAGCAAACTCGTCGTCTCGGATCCACGAAAATCTATCCTCTGAATCAAAAATCAGAATGAAAGGAAAGTTAGATAAATTGTAGTATAGAATTGGATTTGATATAATTAAGGGAGGACTAATTAAAGAAGAAACAGGGAGGGAGGTTGGTACTGTTAAGAAGAATAGGGGGGTCAAACTGTAGAAGATTGTCTTGAGCTTCAGCAACAACTTTGATAAGTTTGGGGATCATAGGTAAAAGGCCAGTGTCCTTGGGAAAGTCGATGCCAACTTCAAAGAGATCTTCTATGGACTTGAAGTGTGGGAAAGGCAAGTTGGGATCAAGCAGAGCAGCCTCGATCTGTGGGAACACGGAGGGAAGAGCTGCTAAGATGGCCTTGCCCGTGAATGCAGTGCCCTTTGTTGTAGAGAACTCCTCGTCTCTGGGGACATAGAACTCCCCTTCGCGTTTCTCTGAGGAGGCATCTTTCTCGCAGGGTTTGCGACCAGTCTTGCACCGTCTCGGGTACGGATGAGAGAGACCTCCCATAACAGGACGGGCAAGTCTTTCATCTTTTTCAGGGTCACCCACATCGTTGTACACATCATAGTCGTAAACGCGTTCGTGCTTGGCGAATTCACCAACTCGCTCGCGGTTGTTGCCTTGCAAGGTCTCCAGCTCTTCCTTCCGCAGCTTTTTGAGAGGCTCCGGAGTTGCGGATGGCAAGTAGGACTTGTTGGAGAAAAATATCCGCTTGGTTGGGTCAATGGACTTGGGGGTCACCCATGAGTTACATGTAAACGTTACGGAGCCGCTGGGTAACTCAAGCTTCATCTCCCTGATGAACATTTCTCTATGGTGGTGGTGCTGGTTTTGTACCCTGATGGCCCCCACGGTTCCAAAGTCTTCGGGCATGTCGAACACGCACTCGTACTTCTCATTACGGGATTCGAACCATACACGTTGTGCATAGTCTTCTACTGGATCCTCCTCCATAACCGTCCCTGCCAAGTGTTTACGTACGTGGGGTTATAATTTTTTTTTTTTTTTTTTTTTGAAACTGTGGGGTTATAATTATTATTACTATGAATTGAGATATAGTACTCCTAATATGTTATTTAGCTTCCTTTTTTTTTCTTTATAAAACAAATGTTTGTTTGATATTTTTTTTTTAACTCACGGGTGTCAGTCTCGGCGCTAATAAGCTCGACGAGCAGTGATCTGCCGCGGATATCTGTAATGACATCGAGAGGTCTCGACCAACTTAAGCTCTCCAGCAGCCCTTCTTCAGCAGTTATGAATCCCTTAACTTTGATTCTCTTAACTTTCTCTTTCAGTAATTTACCTTTCTGTGCAATATTGGATTGTGAGGCTGTGATCTTACATCGTCCACGGAAGTTTTGACGACGACACGGGTTGTCTCGACGTCCTGTCAAAATGGGGTTGATGAGTGCTGATGGTTTAGGGAACAGAGAGCTGAGGCTCTGTGCTGTGCTCAAGGTCTCGAGACTCGGCGACTCTTTACAAAACATATTTTATCTCTTTGCTTGTGTTCCGCATACCATCCTCTCCATCCCCGCTTCATCTCTTTATACATGTCCAAATATTACCCTAGCTTTGTCTTTTCTAAAAATAATAAATATAAAACCATCAAACTTGTCTACCTTATTTTTTTTCTCTACTGTATTTTTTTTTTTTGTCAATTTCTCTATTGTATCCACCGATTTTTTGTCCCTTTTCTTTTATAAATTATTTCACTAATTTATATTCTAAATCTTCAGTAATCGGTAAGTTAAGCCATTAAAATCTACCACCAACATTAACCTCTCTAACCAAACCATATTGCAAATAATAATAATCTATAGCTGTGTTGTATTGGATAGACATCGATGTATATGATTTGCATAGAGAATACACCTTTTCAGCTGACTTATTGTATACTAATTTTCCTAATTAATGTGGTACTTCAAACACATGCTGAATCAGATCAAAAGAAACTGAGTTTTATGCGCAGGAGTTTGCTTGTGGAAGACACGGTTACACTCCTTCCAGATCTGATAAGACTGAGATGCTTCATAAAGAAGAAGATTCATACAATCCCCTTCAGTTTTCTCTCCACTTTCGATTGGCCCTTTTTAATGTAATCTCTGAAATTTCTTACATATTTTATTTTATTTTTGTTTTTTTATTCTCTTTACATTCTTCTGTTTTCGTTTGACGTATTTTTTCTTTAATTTCTTTCATCCAAATTGTATTCTTTTGTTTATGCTGCTGCCCTTCTCCTCTATATAACTGTTTCCACATTTTTGTTCTTCTAAAATATCACAAATCAATATCAACACAACAATGGATCAAGCTGCTCGGTAAATACACATTTAGTTAAGAAAATAATATATATTGGAGTTTTTCAAAATATGACTCAAAATTTGAAATAAAAACAAAAATGATCCATGCTTTTTTTTAAAACTTTCATTTGTTCTATTTACACTAGAAATTCGATTTATTCACGAAAAGGACATTGTTTTTTTTTTGAAAATGAATGTTTTATTCTATCATCCTCATCTTCACCAAGTATTTACAATATTGCTATCAATACACCAATCACCATGAACAACCAATTTGAAGCTCTTGATGCACCCAAAAAAATCATTTTTTCTCTTCATATCTCATTTTTATGCACACAAGTCACATCTCTTTCACTTTCACTCAAAATTCATTCAAAACCCCCAAGATTTTGATTCCAAACTTTGTAAGGTTCATAGAGACATTGAAGCTAATGATTCTTGGTCATTAACGAGTTGGTAGCTTTCGTGGTGAAGTTTTGGATGCTTGGATAAGCTAAGCAAGTCATCTCACGGGTTCAAGGTATGAAATCGTTTCTTATTTCAGATCTGTTCGCGAATAAGACTTCTAGAGAAGTCTTCTAGTCAATGCATAGGTTAGTTTTGAAATTGATTTTTTGTTTGTTTTTAATAGAAGACCTCCTTAGAAGTCTTCTAACTTTTCTTTGTTAACAAAAAAATGAGAAGACTTCTCGAGAAGTCTTTTCGGATAAACATGTTAGTTTTGCAATTTATGTAGAAGTCTTCTCTGGTATTTTCGAGGATTTTTAAAATTCAAAAGTAAGTCAATATTTACAAAGTAAGACTTCTCTAGATGTTTGATGTACAGTAGACTTCTTAAGAAGTCATCCTTTGTAAATTTGCAATTGCAAAAATGACATAAACGGAAGACTTCTACGTCAATCTTTATTAAACTTCAATTTTCTCAAAACTTAAATTAAATTTTTAATATTTTCTTATTAATTCATGTGTATTAGTCAATATTGGAACTCCTGAGTGTAATTCATAACTTAATTGGTGATAATTACGAGGTTACAAACAATTTTTTTAAGTTGATGTTCTATGTTTGCTAATGTGTTTTAATCTGATTTTTTTGCAGATGATTCGTCAGTTACACTTAGTCAATGGAGAATGGGTGGTCAAAGATAATTGTTGGGATTTTGCGGTTAATAATGTGAAAGGAGCCATAATGGTTTTTTCAGTGATGGTTCTACACGTGCCGAACTTGTTGAAATTGCTCAAGAAGATTATAACATGGACATGAACATAGATGATGTAGAGTTATCTTACTTGTTACCAGACGCGATGATGCAACATATGGCTCCAGATACTCCTCCTATTCATGTCACAAGTGATAGACGAGTTCAGAACTTAATCAAGATATGTAAAACGCATAATGTACGTCTTTGTGTATCAAACCGAGGCAAGATGAGGATTGTTAATGATGCCAACATTGATGGAAAGCAAGCATGTGAAGATGTTAATGAAGTTTCAGATGAAGGGAAAGAAGAAGATGATGATAAGTAAATCTAAGTTTTCATCATTTCTAAATGTTTATTATTACATAATTTCATTTTTCTCCCATATAAATATTTTTTATGGAAATTTTAAATGATTTTTAAGATCTAATGTACGAAAAGACTTCCAAAAAGGTATTTTCACGCGGACGGTTATAATAGTAAAACTCAATACAAGTTTTTTGTTTGATCATAAGGGGTTCGTTGTAATTTTACTACTTTTTGGGTTATATTTGCATTTAATTAAATTTGAGGTACACTTTTGTAATTAAAATCAAGTTTTGAGTCATTTTCGACAAATTTCCGTATATATATATCAATATACTAGAAAGAAGATAAAATTTACTTTTTCACATTAAAAAGTAGAAAATTATGAAACGTAAGACTACTTATATCAATGTGAAAAGTGGATAACTAAAAATTACTAGAGATTTTAATCTGGTATGGTATCACGGTATGACACTCAGTGCCAGTCTCATGTTTATACTGCCCTAACCCAAATTTAAAACTATGTCCTTGTACATATTTTATTAAAATCATAAAATGATATAAAACTTTTAAAGTTTCATAAAAATCAAAATCCATGCTGTTTATAACGAAAACTAGCTTTCCAGGACACTTATTATTGAAATATAGCTCTTCTTGCATCTCTTTCTGTAAAATCATCTATCAAAACTCATATAGTCAAGTATTTCAACCGTAGTCATCTCAATTGACAACATAACCAACTCATTTAACCTCTCTTGAACATGACAGACCGCATATATTTATTTATCGGCTTCAACTTAAAAAAAAACTTCTTTCAACTGTGGCGATCGCTACCAGAACTGTCAACAAAATACGATAAGCAATTTCTTTGTTTTGATAATAATCCTCCATTTTTTTTCAAAAAATCAAACACTTCAAAAGGCTTTCAAACTTCCACAATGTATTGATTTTCAAAGAATCTTTAATTCTTTTTTTTTTTGAGGAACTGAATCTTTAGTTCTATAAATAAATCATCACCAACTATGTCTGAATGTGTATTATTTTGTAAGGAAGCTTTCATATTCAAACATGATGCCCTTAAAGTATCGGAACTTGCATATGTTAGTTTTTAAATCAAGATAAATCTTAAAAAGGAATTTTACTTTGAATTGTGCCGCTTTTTGTAAAGTTTATGGATCGTTTTCTTTTGCAACTTCAGTCCCTTTTTATAAGGTTCAGTAACGGGGAACACTTTCCTTTTAAGTTGTGCAAGATCTCGTTTCTTTTTTTTTACATTCAATTCGTCAAAAAAGAAAATTAAAAGAAGGATTAGGTCGAATACAATGCATGCTTGATGGATTTTGTTAATGGTGTGAATCTGATCTCCAACAATAATAATCTCACATAAAATAATTCTAGACAAATATGAGAGGCCAAGATACACGCTAATACCACGAATTTGGTTGATATCTAATAGTGATACTTTCTCAGGTAACTAATCAGCAAGATGAATTCAAAATTCACTTTCTCGCTAAACAATGAGCGTGCAAAAAGACACAAAGGTTGTTAAGTTATTTTTGTTGTTTTCAAGATAAGTGAAAAGGAGAAAGCGCACGTTTTTGTTGTTGTTGCCCAATTTCAACTAAAATATTACCCCCACACCATCCTGTGGTACATTGACGAATGAACACCTCTTCTTCTTGTCTCACGTGAACGCTAACCAGTACCTTCCGTCACATTGAAAGAAGACATAAATCACTTATACAGGACCAGCTGCAATTCTAGTACACTCATTTATTGAGTTTGGAGCATTGCGAATATGTGAAGATGATAGCTTGTTATGATGTTCCAGCTAACATTTACTGCACTCATTCATTTTAACAAGCATTGTGTGACTTTTTTTCCCCGAGATATTGCATTCTATTGATGTCTGTAGTTATGGCTATGAATGTTTACAGTGTTCCGCATATTCCACAGTGCGGGACTAAGCTGCCTCCATTCATCCAACTTTTTAGCGTATAAATTTTAATTAAAAATTATAAAATAAAAGTGAAATGCTAACTGCGGTACTATTACTATTACAAAACGCAACTAAAAGCTAAAGAAGCAAAAATGGTGTGTTTACTTTTACAATTCAAAGTAAAATTCCTTTTTAAGATTTATTTTTTTGTCAACTATTACAAAACAATTTGAATGTTGATAGTATAAATCTCAATAGTAGCACCTTTTCTTTTATATTATATTCCTGGGAATTTTACCAGAACCCAAAAATTCGAACCGGAACCGATCCAAAAATACCCGTCCCGAAACCGGACCGAAAATTTACAAGTACTTTTTGGGTCCAAAATTCTTTTACCCGAAAAAACCGAAAAGAACCTATCCGAATAGATCCAGATCTGAAAAGAACCGATCCAAATAGATCCGATCCGATAAGAACTGATTCATATCCGACTTAAAAACATGAATATCCAAAACTATGATTTTTTTGTTCTATTTCCTATATTTTATTTTACGATTTAGTTGAAATATGTTTTTGTAAACAATCTTTGTTATTATTTCTGTAATATTTTCATGTAATATGAAACTTTAAATGTAAAATATAGAGTGTTTAAAAATGTCTTATTTTAGTTATTAATAGTTTATTTAAATTTATTTTGTAAAATTTTAGATATATATGATAGATTTTGACTAAATTTGATGTGGTTTCATCTTTAATATCGAACCCGACATGGACCTGATATGTACCTAAAAATTACTGGTATTTTACGTGTATTTTAATTGTACCCAAGAAGAACCGACCTGAACCCGTGCCAAAAATTTACAAGTACCTATTGGGCGCAAATGTTTAGGACCAAAGGACCCGAACTCGAAAAGAACTCCCCCAACCTGAAGACCCGAACGCCCGTGCCTATTCACAACATGTATATATAACTATATATATATTCAATAAAATATTTTATGAGTGATTATCTATTTTTAGTTAACTTTTAATTATTAACTAAATAGATTTGTATACTTTTGTTTACTAGATCTTTATATTATCTTTACATATTTACGTATTTTTTTCTATATAAATACAAATATGTTCACTCAATTTCATCAAAATAATTTTTAAAATATATCACTTATAGATAGTTTTGAAGATTTATTTTTAAAATATATTACTCAATACATAGCTATAATAAAATATTTACAATAAGATTTTAATTTAAGGATTCAAAATAACGAAATCGTTAAATAAGATCATTTAAACGAAGACTGCTACACTTTGAAATTTGACAATACAATATATTAGATGAGGAAATATGTGAATATGATTTATAAAAAATTTCATATATACAAAATATTTTTATTAAGTAAATAAAATAGTTGTTTAAATTATATTAGTATCAGTGCTATCTTAATTTGTAAAGTTTTATAAATTAAATAAAATATTTTCAGATATCTTATTTTGATTTTGTTTAAAGAAAACTAGCGCAATTATAATTTTTTAAATAAAATAATTAACTATAAATCTCATTAACAGTTTATTAAATTTTATATTTGAGATATATAAATTACTTTTTAAAATAAATTTATATTTCTAAATATTATATTAGTATCACTGATTTTTAGTTTGTAAAATATAAATATTATATATATATATATATATATATATATATCCCGCGTTTACACTTTTCATATATATCACCATTCATACTTTGCTTTGAACTGCTTATTTTAGACGAACTGCAGTTGTTTCATAGCATGTGTTTCTCTTATATAAACTGCAGTTAGAACGTATTGTAGTGTTTAATACGCTTATCCCGCACCGCTCAATCCGTTGTTACCGCCTATGTTTATATTGTAACATCTTCGGTCGGCAGGACCATGCGCGATAATGGGGAGAATTGGTCAGAAAATTAAGTTAGACTCGTCCCATGGTCAGGATATGTTGGATTTATATATAAAATTCTAACTTATTTTATCATTTAATTTTAAAATGCATGTGGGAGCTGAAACTCGCACGATCAAAATTTCTAAGAAATTTTTTACCTTTTTCAAAGAATTGGATTTTTTTGCGATAACCACTTAAACAAGAAAAACGAGAATGAAAACGACATTAAATATGACAAAGATGCACAAAAACGCTTTATTGATTATAACAAAAAAAAGTGATTTAGAATAAATTACACAAGATATCGTAAGATTCGTCAGCAATAGAACAAAGCTGAAAAACGTCCAAGTCTTAAATTCGCTAGTCTAACCAGCTACACCCTAAGTTCTCTAAAGCTAGCAGACATCTCTAAGTATTTTGTCTCTAGATCCCTTGCTTGAAAGCCCAAGGTCATTTTTATATAGTCCCTTCAGATCAGCCATCCCTTGATTCTCTTGAAGAATTATTTCAATCTTCTTTCCATTTTCTTATCCATTTTCCCTTTTTCTCGCTCTTTCTATTTATCGGTTTTTATTTTGCGATTATCTCACCTTCTAGACCAAGCAAATAGACTGACACTTTGTTGGGTTCTTTTACGTTTTAGGCCTCTGATTAAGGGTTTAAGCACATACCAATTAACCTATTATGCCAACAATACCACATATGTAATGTTGATTCCTATTTTATTTTGAAATAAATAATTTTTGGAAATTTTGTCATTTGTTAATTTTATGTTAAATTCAAAACATTATTATAGATATTAAGTTAATTATTTTAAATGTTTTAACTTTTGCTAATTATTTACCATATCCGGTATTGATTTAATTAAGTTAAAATGTTTTGTAAATTTTGAAATTTTCGAAAATAATAATTTGGAATGATGATTTGTCATATTTTTAACAAAATTGAGATCTTTTTTAAAAGATGAAACTTTCAAAGAATCATAGTGGTAAAATAAAATTAAAATATGTATAAAAAACAAACTAATAAAATTTAAAATTATTTAAAATTTTAGCTTGATATTTATATTAACTTATTGAAAACTTAGCATTAAAAGAATTTAAGGAAAAAAAATTATGTCCATGACTTTCTTTGTATAAAATCTAGTATAGTACAATTTCCAATTTTCTCACATTTGTATTCTCCTATCCTTATTTTGACAAGTTTATTTTTTTAAAAAAAATTCAATTTAATAACAGAGGTTTTCGTGAAAATAAATAAAAATAAATGAAAATAAATAGAAATTAATATAAATAAATAAATGTCAATCGAATGTCCCCCAGCACTACAAACATGGGCACTTTCGAGGATCCCGTCGTCCCCGGCAATTTTTCCATCATCTTCGGTTTTCACCAGTATGGATTATCTATTTTGGAGACTGCCGAAAGAGGATGGCTTTAGTTATTTCCCTTGGATACTATGGTATATATAGAAGGCAAGAAATGATAAGATTTACTCGAACAGGAATGGAAACCCGTTGGAGATTCTTCGGCTGGCTGATGTGGAATGTACGGTTTGGATGGAGGCTCAATTATTAGTGAACTGACCTCTGGAAAATTCCCAACGTGAGAACTTACAACAGACGGATTATACGTCTTTGGAAAATACTAGAGTTTTGTTCTATTGATGGAGCCTGGAAAGAAGATGACATATTTACAGGACAAGGGTGGTTATGCCGAAAGAGTGGCTCGACAGATGTTATGATGGGGGCGATGAATCTTCGTAGAAGCCTGTCACCCTTGCATGCTGAGTGTGAAGCACTAATTTGGGCAATGGAGTGCATGAAAACCCTACAATTTTTTGATGTAGTTTTTGCGACGGATTGTTCTCAATTGATGAAGATGGTGTCGACACCTGAAGAATGGTCAGCTTTCTCTACACACATGAAAGAATTCAGCCGCAGTAAGACTTTCTTCCCTGACTTTCGGATCAGACATATTCCAAGAGCACAGAACATCTTGGCGGACAAACTTGCACGTGGTGCGAGAAGTTTTCCTTCAGCTATGCTTTATGTCGATTCTATCCCACCGGTTTGGCTTGCTGAATCGATTGGATCAGCTTAGTAGTTCTAAATGTTGTTGTCCAAAACCAAAAAAAAAAAAAAAAAGTTCTAACGGGTTTTCATATACTTTTATGATCACGGCCCATAAAACCCCAGCTTAGATGAGAACAGAAGGATATACACAAACGCAGTCTAGGGTTTTAGGCTAAAAACAACTTATCATAGACAAAGAGAACATGAGGCTCAAGAAAAGCTCCACATCGACCGATGTATTTTCAGCTTCTTTGTTCTTTTTATTTACTCAGTTTTTAATAACTTTTTTATAAATGGTTTCTTTGCTTCTTTTTCTTTTGTTAGGTTGAACATGCACATGACCTTAGCAATTCCATGAAAGGTAGTAAGCTGGATTTCTTTTGGGTTGGAATTTTATCTCTTTGCCACTTCCTGTCAAAAACCTTATGTGCTCTTTCAGGCGAAAAGAAGCGCAAGAAATCCACCGTTCATAACGCGAATAAGGACACCGAGCATTCGCACAAAGGTTAATTAGATAGTGATCTTTTGGGCGGCTCTTTCTTTATTTTCTCATATCGTATTTAAAACCATCTGCAATTTGGGAAATCATTTATTTGATACAGATCCTTTTGGATACTGGCTTTGTATAAACCAGTGACTTGGCTAATATTTTTTTTTCTTGACTCTGATCATACTTTAAACTCATCAGTCATCTCCAATTTGGAGAAACAAGTGAGATGATTAACAGTCGATACAGTTTCTTTAGCTTGTTGCAAAGTGCAAACTATTATAAGTTGGTCGAACTGAATCTACCAGTAGTCCTGATCCCAATAGTTGACTGTATCATGTATACTCAAATTTAGTTTTACTCATATCCTCTTTTTTATGTCAGTGAAAAATGTTCGAGCTTCCAAGAAAATAGCTGCTAATCATGTCGCTATTGATAGACTGACTTCTACCATTGAAGATGCTTATGATGTTAATAAGATTCTCTAACCACGCCTTTACAGCTCGTAAGATTTGTTTTTGCTGCTTTCTTTATTCATTTTTTTCTTTTATTGGCAGGAAATCATAGAGTTGAGAGAATCTATCGAAGAGATGACTGAAACTATGAAAAAACAACAGGAGATATTATTGACAATGGCTGGAACTATGAAGAACCTACTGGTATATGTTTCTTACATCATATAAGTGTTTACTTTTATTTCTATTTTTTGTAGCTTGCTTGACACTTTATAGTTGATCCATGTGTAGGTGAAAGAAACCCCAAAAGAAAAGTCTACAATCAAAAGAGAGTGTGCTTTGGCACGGGATTATCAACCAAATAATAAGCATACCATTTTGGTTAAGGGATATGATCCGTCCATGCGTAGGGATATGATGTCGAAAAGGCATTGATTAAACATTTTGGTTCATGTGGAGAGATCACAAGGGTGTTTGTTCCCTTCAAGTGTTACACCCTTACTTGTGATAACTCAAGTTAAATGCAAACCAAGATATTTATTACTCTCTTTTTTTTTTCCAGATTTGCTTTCATTTTTTTTTTTTGAACATTTTCTTGATTTGCTTTCATTGATCTGAAAGAAGATCATAGGAAGGCTTTACTACTCAATGGAAGTTACATGGGAGGAAGGAAGCTTGAAGTTACGATGGCTTTTGACAGGGAAGAATTTAATCCTTACGATGACGAATGCTGTTGGACGTTGCATGCTGCTTTAAAGAAAGCTTTTCATGATGACGAATATGAAGAGCTGAAGGAGTCGAAGTTGGGAGTTTTCATCAAGTTCCAAGAGTTGGGATTTGATTGGGCTTCAAGGCTGGTTCACTACATGTTCGGTTTCCAGCTGGACATAAAGAAGAAGTATGAGCTGTGGAGTCTCGTTGGTCCACAGCCTGTTGAGGTTTTCACTGTTAGAGTTTGAAAACCTCACTGGTATAAACTGCGAGTACATCGAGGACCTTGAGAGACCTCACTGTGTTGTTACAAAGGAGTTGGCTTTTTTTTGGGAGATGTTGGGAGTTCATGTCGAAGCTGGGCCATCTACTCAGGAGATAATAGCAGCATTTGAAAGATGCGAAGGGTGGTCTCGGGATGATCGCAAGCGGCTCGCGTACCTTGCCATCTTCACTGGATACATTGAAGGGAGAAA
>NC_027749.1:14164204-14212378 GCF_000695525.1 Brassica oleracea var. oleracea | reverse complement strand
AAGTTTTGAGATGAAGAATGAAAATTAGCCTGTCGTTGGTATTTCTCTTGGCTAGTCTCCTTGAGAAGGCCAAACATCTTATCCTGAAAATTCTCAACACAAAAGATTAGCAGATAAAAATTTTCACTCTCTCAAGTGTTTGATCTTCACCCACACAAGTGTTTCTCTCAGATTTTTGGTGATCACACACAAGTTTCTACTCAATGGTCTAAGAGAACAAATCAAAGAATCCCAATGGACAAATCCAAGCAGACAAAAGGGAATTTTTTTAAAGATAGAAAGGTAAGAGATTTTTGGTTTTGGAATCCGTTTTAACCACCTCAAAGGCTGGATTTCTCCGCAGCCAACAGGCTTTCTCTTCCACCACCAATCGCCAAATGAAAACTTTTCGAATTCTTTTTTTTTTATAGATAGATCTTTTTTTTATAGATAGAGGATGGTAATGAGGGGCCCGGATTCAAGATAGATAGAAGAAGAAGTGTTTATGATTTAGAAATGGAAGATGAGAAAGATGAATGATTTAGAAGATACCAAACGAGCAGCTCTGATACCACTTGAAAGACCCTAAGATCGGCTCACTCCAATGGATCAGATATGGATATGAACTTCGAATGGAGAACTAGATGGATTGAAGGGTCGCACGAAGGTTCCGGAATGGCCTTCGATATTCCCGGCTTCAGTTGGTGCTTGATATGACTCACAAGACCACCAAAAGAAGAATCTCGAACCGTTGCTTGATATGACTCACAAGACCAACGAGATTGAGGGGTGTTTGCTTGGATATGACTCACCAAGAAACAAGACAAGTTCTAAACAAAGAACAAAGAGTTTAACTCAAAAGCTTTAGACAAAATCGATTCATTTATTCATTAGAAGAGTTAACATACTTATAGAGTTTTGTAGATCTAGACATTAAATAGAAATGTAGGTAAACAAGGCAAAACATTAAATAAACTTGACTAGATCTGGTCAAGGCACGAAAATAAAGAGAAGACTAGTCAAAGGGACCGATCGGCTTCCGTTCAGATGCATCCGAACCGGCTAAGTCCAAAGCGGTAAGGATCAGCACATAGGCGGGACGATCAGCAAGGGCCGCGGGACGTTCTGATCGGACAAGTTGCGTTCCAACAAAGCCCAAGTCTTCTGATAGCTTAAGGATCCTTACCTTAGAGAAATATCCAAAGGAAAAGTCCATGATCGGATCGAACAAGGTAGAGAGATCGCCAGCACGGTCGTCGGTACATGCGGTACAAGCCAACCGGGCCAAAAAAGAGAAGCTATGGTCTGAATCAGAATTGGCTCATCCTAAGTTGATTCTGGTTTGACCATCAGCCTTATCTTGTGAAGTTGGACGGCAAAGGCAAGCTCCAGTACTGTCAGATCGGTCATCCGGCCATGGTTCCAGCCAAAGCTCCTTTCCGGAAGTATGCGGGACGGTCCAGTACACTGCACGGTCAGTCTGTCTGGTACGGTGAAAAACATGAACCTCGGTTGAAATGTTCAGAACGTCCTGAACTCCATGCTGAGCTGGTTCCATGTACTGATCTGTGGACTGCGGCACATCACATCCCAAATGGATCGAATCCATCTGTACATAATCCAAGATAAACGTTACACGGTGCTTCGGCAAACCGGGGATGTATTTCTTAAAAGTTTTTCCACTCCGCCACATCAGATGGATGACACATTTCTCCCTCTTTTGCTTGTTGCTCAGCATGCCACCTCATTGCCGCTGCAGTCTTCTTGCTCTGATACAGTCTCTTCAACCTATCAGCTATAGGGAGATACCACATACGGCTATATGGTACTTTGTTTCTACGGCGTTTGTCCCTAGGCTTCCATCTTTCTGCACCACAAAACTGACATGCTTCCCACCTTTCATCTTCTTTCCAGAATATCATACAATTGTTGATACAAACATCAATTGTAAAATATGGGAGGCCTAAATTGCGCATCAACTTTTCTGTCTCGTAGTGTGAGTCAGTTGCCATGTTTCCATCAGGTAAATAGTCATTCAGCATTTGGCACACCGAATCCACACACTTTTCACTCATATTATAATCTGCCTTAGTTTGCAAGACTCGAGCAGCTAAGAATAGCTGCGAGTGACCTTCACGACAACCATCATACAAGGGATTTTTTGCTCCTTCTAACAAGTCGTAAAACTTTTTCGAATGGTTGCATACATCGTCTACTACATTCTCTTAACTACCATCCTAGGAGCTACCATCCTGGTGATAATTATCAGAACTCACATTATCACGAAATGCATCATTTACCATATCAACATATCTATCTTCATTACCAACTTCTTCACTACCACTTAAAGGTGTCGGATCAACATGACTCATTCCTAATTCCATATCAATTTTTTCTCCATGATTATACCAAACATAATAGTCTTGCATGAATCCTCTACTATATATATGTTTCCAAATTTTTTACCCCAGAAGAAATTTATCGTTCTTGCAAACACTACATGGACAGAAAAATTTACCCCCATTGCTCTGCGTGATAGGCTGGCTATTTGCAAATGTCATGAATTGATCCACCCCTGCTATGAACTCTTATGAAAAATTTCCCGTCTTTTCATCGATTCTCTTGTATATCCGTTCTCGGAAATTGGAATAGTTGTAATTTCCCGACATTGTAACACTTCGAACAATATTTTTTTCTTTTTGTTTTATGAGGATTTTTTGTGTTGTCAAACTTTCTTTCTACGCTTTCTGAGCAAAAATGTGGAAAAGATCGTTTAGATTATATAGCAAAATTTATGTCTTATTAGCGACTAAATACCGACTGCTAGCAAAAATTAGTTACACCAACCATAAAACGTAAACCACATGTTTTGTACCGGTTTTCACCGACCGATTAGCGACTAAGTTATGACCACAGAAATCGGTCGCTAAATAGTCACCACTTACCGACTATATTGTGTTTGTATTATTCTGACAACCTCGTAGTCGCGGATAAGTCGTAATTTAGCGACGTAACGACGACTGATTGTCGTAGTCATTATTTTGCGACTTATATACGACGGAATTGTATGAGTTGCAAATTAGTCACCTATCAGTCGTAAATATTAACGACTACCTATACAGTCGCAAACTGTGGTCGAAAATCACATGTTTTCTTGTAGTGATATAACAAGTAACTTTTAGCTTATTCGTTGTTATTTTCTTGATAATGCAGGGTTTGGTTTAGTTTTAAAGTTGGTAACAACTTTCGCTTTAGGCTTTGGCATTAGACTTGTGGCTATAAATATTTTGGCTTTAAAAGCTATAGCTGTGACTTAAAAAAGTTAAAAACTGGATTGGCATCAAGAACTTTAGAAATTGTGACATTTGTATTATTTTAAAAGTTTTCATTTGATTTTCATATCATTTTTAGATTCTAACAATAATATAAATTTTACAAAAATAATGTTATTTATACATTTATATAATTACTTAATCTAAAATTAAATTAAAATTTAGAACCATGTTGAACCGGTTGGACCGGTCCGACCATTGACCCATAACGAGTGTCAATGTTCAGTCCGGTTTTCAAAATATTGCCAAAAGGTATTACCTACTTCTTTCTATCTATTTTTTATGCAAGTCCATAAATTATATTGGATAGTTTTAAATAAGAAATCAGTTAAAATTTATCAATAAATATATTTTATTTATTTATTGTTAAATATTAATTTAAATTGTAAGAAACAATTTTATTTTTATTATTTTAAATAAGATTAAAATTTGTAGGCTTTAACAATTTAATGTCTAATAATAGTAGGTTATAAATTTTTCCTAATGTTAAAAATCTAACTAATTAATAATAATTGATTTATAAATCATTTTACTTATTGTTCTGTTTTATTTTTGGTCAAAATTGGAAAAAAAAAAGTTCACCAATTTTTCAAAAAGAAAAAGGAAGAAAAAAAAAACTTTAAAGTAACAAAAGGTGGCTATCGAAAAAGGTGAACAAAAAACAGTTTTTTTTTAAAGTGGACTTTTAAGAGTTTTACAGATTTTTAAAGCCTAAAAACCTAATTGGTAAATTTTTTGACTTTCATGGCTTTACAAAACCACAAAGCCTCAACAACATCATTAACAATCGGACCCTTAGTTTTAAAGTTAGCAGGCCCGAAGAACATCATAGCCATTTTTATATAATAATAGTATTATTAAGTGATAATAGTTAATTTGAAAATATTATAATTTGATTGGAGGAAAAATATGACATAGTATGTGACTAATATAATTTTAAATGTGACTAATATTGATTAACCAAATGTGATGTCAATGCTATATATGACTATATTTGCAGAATTTGTTGACTGAATTCACGATTAGATAAAAGCTTTCATTTAAAAATAAAATAAAAATATTAATTAATTTAAGCCAATTTTGTAGGCAAACAAATATTTTGGTCAATTATTTTAGAGTAATCAAATTATTATTATATACAAATCAAATCATTACTGATATGTTTCTGTCATGGGTTTTGCCTCTTTGTCAGACTTTTATAAAACGAACCCACACTTCGGGAAGGTTTGGGCAGAAGTGAATAAGAAAAAAAAAGAAACGATTTTATGCTACTAGATGGGGTTTCAATGGAGCTCAGTTATGCATTGTTTTTTGTAGTCTCCGACTGAAAACAATCGACGACTTGCACAAGGAGGGTCACATCCAGCGTGACAGAACGCTTCAGTTGGTAACTGCATCGTACTATTGGCATGGTGTTCTCCGTGATGTGGAGCGTTACGTTGAATGTTGCCGAGCTTGTCAGCTTGCAAAAAGGCATGCTTCGAATGCTGGATTGTACCTCCCTCTTCCGGTCATTGCTCAACTCTGGATTGACCTAAACATGGATTTTGTTTTGGGATTACCATGAAATCAGAGAGGCAATGATTATACTTTCGTGTGTCAATCGTTTCTCAAAAATGGTTCATTTCATTTTGTGTAAGCGTATTAGCAGTGAAGGTCGCCCAGCTCTTCTTTGGTGAGGTTTATTGTTTACATGGTCTACCATTGTCGATTGTTTTGGATAGAGATAAGAGATTTTTGAGTCTTTTCTGGAATTCGCTGTGGACGATGTTGGGTGTCAGTTTAGATATGAGCACTTATTATCATCCTCAATCAGATGGTGAAGTCGTCAACAGATCTTTGGGCAACGTGTTACGGTCTCTGATTCCTGAGAACATCAAATCACGCGAATCGTGCTTTCGTCAAGCTGAATTTGCTCACAGTCATGCAACGAACATGAGTTCGAGTTTAGTCCTTTCAAGGTAATTTATGGGGTGGTGTCGTGGTTCCCAGTGGATCTTGCGCCTCTGTGTGATCTGAATCATTTCCATGGTGGTGCTTCAGACTTTGTCACTTCCCTACAGTAGATTGATGTTATGTGTTTTTATCGGTTTCAAAACTTGGTTCTCTATCAAGAATGGTTGGTTTTCTCGGATTTTTTTGTAGTTCTTTAGTGATATTACAAGTTACATGCTAGCTTGTTGGAAAATAATGCATTTGGACAGGAATTTGGGGAAAATGGAGCATTGGGTCGAATTGTGCTGGAAAACTGACGAGGATCGATCGACCCACACATGGGATCAATCTTTCTAGTGTGACAATGATCGAGCGATCCACGCGATGAAGTCGCATGATCCAGGTCAAGGATGGACCAATCCACACAACATGAATCGGTCAATCGATGACACATCAAGAGAACTTTCCATATGTGTGAAGAGACACGTTTTGAAGATCTTTTTACCTAGGAAATCGACTAGATTTTATATTTGATCTTGATTTCCTATTCTTGACTGTCGGAGAGATTGAGAGATACTCTTGAAAGCTTTTGGATTATTTGTAGACTCTTAGAAAGAGATATCTTCATGTACTCTATATATGGAGAAGATCTTCTATCCCTATCTCTAATTCATACAATCATATTATGTTTTCTTTTGAATCATTTTGTTGTTGTTCTTTGATCATGAGTGAGTAATCTATTAGTTGAGTTAATGGTTTTTTTCATAGGGGATTTCATGATGTATTGATATAGAAATTGTAAGATATGGACGTATCAATTTGATTCTTTGTTTATTGTTGCTCTTAAGGCTGAGGGAATTATGATGAAGCACGTGCGACTCGCAAATTTTAGAAGGAATTACGATGAACATAGGTAACACGAAAATCACTTACAAGTTTGCGAGGGATATTTTTCTTGCATAATATTGTAAGTGTTAAGTGTGATCGTAATGTTGTGGTTCAATTTTTGAGCGAACTCGTTCTTTTATACTACTCAAGTCAATTGAGCTATCTCGCGTTTCTGGAATGCTTATGTCGTGCCTAACTCTACATATCATGGAGAGTTAGCTAACTCTCCTGTCCTTAAGGTGATTCGGTCTTGGTCGTCCTCTGTTTCGACCCTGTCTGTTTAAACCCTATAATCTTTTTATCATATTTTAATATAGTTTTAATTTGATTTTAAAACTTCATGATAAATAGAAATTCAAATTAAAACAGATTTTGAAAATTATAAACACTTTATTTTATTAAATACCCCTGTTCGGAACTACGCTAGGCGTTACCCGGGCAGTAACCCCGGGCCTAGCGAGTTGCCGAAAAAGTCTAGGATTAAACGGGGTATATGCGGGACATAGTTTTAATTATTAAACGGGATTATCTGTCCCCGGGTTCGACGCCCATGAGGTACTTTTTGGTTATTTTTGTCCGCTTCTTAAGTGAATGGCATAATTGTAATTATGTCATTTTCTTCCCTGCGTTTTATTTAGGTTTTATGCAATATTTTTTCCGCCGCGTTCAACACAGATTTGTCAAAAACCACAAATTTTATGAGTTTTTTTTGTTGTTTATGCATCAAACTCATAGATCTACCTTCCAGCATGCGATTTAAAAACCTAAAACTTCAAAAAGAATGAACTTTTTGCTCAATCCAATTTATTGGGCGAGGATGGTGAAATCGCCACGATGGACCTCCGCCGAGCGCTCCGGCGCCGCATAATCGGACTCCGCGGGCGCGTTTTAGAACAATGTTAAATACTAATTAACTCATAATATCATAAAATATCAATAAATTCTAAACGCAATTTTAACATAAACTTTTTTTCAAAGAAAACACAAACTAAATATAGTATAATCATTTTGTTTTAAAAAAAGTAAATTATAAAAGTTATGAAAATTTTAAAATTATCTTTAATTTTTTTAAAATATTTAAATATAAAATTTTGTTTTAAGAAAAAATATATTCAGAAACGGGCTTAAATGATGGATATCCATTTATTTAATGGGTATGCCAGTTGACGAATTGAGCCCAAACAGACAGACATGTATAAGCCCGATCCGGACACTGAACCAAACAACTTTTCAAGTCACCGGATTATCGGATCGACCGCGGACAAACCATTAGTTAATAAATTAATTAATTTTTTATACAATAATATATTAACTATTGAAAAATATAAGAATATTTTATGTTTTAAAAAAAATAGAAAATATTTAACTTTGGTTTTATTTATTTTATTTCCATTTCACATATAAAATATTTAAAAAAAAAACAATTTAACAATTTTTATAACAAGTTAAGTTATGACATATAATAAAATATATCAAGACTTAAAATCCTTAAGTATTTAAATGCCTAATGTGAATAATGAAATTAAACTTTAAATTAAAAATAAACCAACAAAAAATATAAAGTTGTAATAAATTATCGATAACAAAAATAAACAAATATTAAATCACATCAACTAGTTTTGTTAATAGATTCATAATAACATGATCATAAGATTTTTTTTTTTTTTTGGAAAACTAAAAAACTAACTTTTTAATTAAAATAGAAAACAAATTCTAATAATATAACTGAAATATATTAAGATAAGTAAGTAAAAATTTCGTAGTATTTCAACTAGTGGTTTAACCGGTAGCCAGTTCTAAGTTTTAACGATTTTTTGTGGATTTTATCGGATTTCTAAATAATAAATTATTTTTTAAAACTCAAATCGGCTTTCATATAGGATCACAGGTTCAAGGATCGGATTTAAAACACTGGTCCATTTTAACATGCCTAGTTGGGAGCTTGCTGTATCGAGGTTGAAGTCATTTTTGGTGGACAAAATAATTGGATCTGACCGATACCGACGGCTGTAAATATTGTCGAATCAGGCTGTACAGAAGTAGGCCCAGCTGACACGTCACGTATTTCTTTCCCTGTACAGAAGTAAGCTCAGCCCATTTACTGTAGGGTGAATGCGTGAAATATATCAAAATTAGCTCAATACCCATAATTATGAATAACCCAATAAAAAATAATTTTTGACACTGTACGGACGAAAATATCCTCATGAAACAAGTAATTTTAGATTTATCAGCTAAATATTTACATGGTAGGTAACAATCTATATATCAACTAACATATTAGCTAATAATTTCAGTATCATCTAACAATCTATGTATCAAACAAATGTATCGATTAACAAATCATATATCAGTTAATGAAACTATTAACAATTAATTAGTTATCTATCAAATAGCCCTAAAACTATTTGTAATAGATAACACTTATGTATCGATTAAAAATCCATTAAAATCTAAATAATAGTAGGTAAGTAATAAAATACCTACTAACGTATATATTATCTAAAAGTTGATTGTGAGTCGAAATTATAAACATTGGAATTTGGGTGAGATAATAAAATTAACATTATGGATGTCAAAAGAATCAGAATAAAAAAATAAAGATTTGTGTTGAATTAGAAAATGATTTGAAGAATCTATACGAGAAATAAAGAAATTAGAATACATAAAAAGAAAATAGATAAAGATAAAGGTATTATAATCATAAATTTTTTTTAAAAAAAATGAGGATATATGACGAATTATACAGGTTTTTTAGTGCATTGTCACCGATTAGTCTTTATTTATTGTAAAAGGACCGGACCAACCGTACCGACGCAACTGAATTTGTATAAGAAATTACGAACAAACCTCCTTCCCCTTTCTTCCCCATCCAATTCCAATCCCTAAAATTCCGAAACTTTACCTTTACGACAGTCGCTGAGTGAGAGATGGCGCTGCAAGATGAGCAAGAGCACGAAGTGTACGGTGGAGACATCCCAGAGGAGGACGAAGGCGAGATGGAGACTGACGAGTATCAAGAACACGCCGGAGAAGAAGGCGCCGCCGCTGCCGAAGACGAGGAGGAGCTTGAGCCAGGCTCTGCCTCTAGGGTATTCTGATTTCTTTCGATCCAGCTTTACTTGACCCTTCCTTGTTTCCTACTGTACTGTATTGAATTAGTTTGTTATGGTTGGATAGGATTTAGAGGACATGAAGAAACGACTTAAGGAGATCGAGGAAGAAGCTAGTGCTTTGCGTGAGATGCAAGCCAAAGCTGAGAACGATATGGCTGCTGCTCAAGGTTTCGGCTTTTCTTTTTTGCTCTATTGAATGAGTTGAATATTTTTTTTCATATATATAGACCTTGGAGCTTGACAGATTAGGGTTTAGAGCATGACTTGTTGATTAGGGTTGTTGTCAAAGGTTTACATATATGTACTTAGAATCTTTGGGCGGAAGTTCTTATGTGCATTTGTTTCAGCTTCAATCTTTGACATATTAGTTTGAGAGAATACCTTTTAGTGAGTCAACGAATCTCTCAAGATATAAATTCACTAGTAGTTTTTTGTTTTGGTGCTTAAATGATTATAACCTTGAATACCCTTAGCTAATCGGATTAATGCCCTTTGTTTGGTTGCATATGAATGAAGATCCATCAAGTGCTATTAGTGCGGCTGAGAAGGAGGAAGTGGATTTGCGTTCAATATATGTTGGCAATGTGAGGCTTCAACTTTTTACGTCTTACATGTCTCTCATTTATTAATGTTTTGTATCTTTTCGAAAGAATGTTTGTTTATAATTGCTTTTAGCATGAGTGAAACTTGCTTGTAGTTGCTAAACTACTTGCCTTCTAAGTACCTAGAACCTTATCTCCAATCTTTTTTATGATCAGTATCTGCAAAAAGCGTTAGTCCTCAATTGATTCTTTAGTTTTCCTATGTGGCTGTTTGGTTTTGTGTATGTTAGGTGGACTACGCATGTACTCCAGAGGAAGTCCAGCAGCATTTTCAATCCTTTGGGACAGTCAATAGGGTTACGATTCTGACAGATAAGTTTGGCCAACCCAAAGGTTTTGCCTACGTGGAGTTCGTGGAAGAAGAAGCCGTTCAGAATTCTCTTGTTTTGAACGAGTCAGAACTGCATGGTCGTCAGATAAAGGTGAAAACTCGTTCTTCAGTTAATTGGGCTTATAGCTAAAGATTTGTCATCCTAATACTTTGTTTCATGCATCTTTTCAGGTATCTGCAAAGAGGACTAACGTCCCCGGAATGAGACAGTTCCGAGGAAGGCGCCCCTTTAGACCCATGAGGGGCTTCATGCCCGGACCTCCATTTTATCCTCCGTATGCTTATGGGTACGTTTAAAGAAACTTCACTACCTCCTCTTTATCAAAAGAAAGTAGCAACGGTTCGATCCGTTTGTTTGATTCAGTGTCTAATACATATTCATCAGTGGTTGTTGATAAGTGGTGAATGGGTTTTATGGTATGTGCAGGAGAGTTCCCAGGTTCAGACGGCCAATGCGCTATAGACCATACTGATTGAAGCAAATTGGTGTTAAAAAGGGTAGCAGCTGCCTTTTGTTTGAGGAAGGCTATTATCACCAATCCGTGCGCAAAGTTGCTTCGCTTAAACAGAGAGTGAGGCAAAAGGAGGGAAGAACTATGTTTTAGATTTTCTGTAACAATATTTGATGAGAGAAGAGCAAATATGTTGGGTTCTTTTCTTTTTTTTTTGTCATAAAACTCAATCTTTTTATTGAGAATAACCTTCACATTACTGAAAACTTACAAAAGTTGTGATTTTTATCACTTACAAAATGTAAGAATTGTTTTTTTTATGGCTTCATTGATGCACTTTCTGCCATTTTCTTAGCTATTTAATTAAAAAAAAATTAAATGATGGTCCAGATAAAAAAAAATTCTCTGAATTCTATTTTAATAGATAAAATTAGTAATTAATAATTAGTAAATATTCCAGATATAATGTTATTTTTTTGATATTTATAGAAATGAGCTGTTGAAATATATTTACCCTCGAAAAAGATATATTATTTAATTAAAAGATTTTTTTAGAGCATAATTATTGAGAAATTGTCAGGTAGAGTTGTTACCTGAATACTGAATATAAGAACCTCAGCCGCTGAGGTTTTTATATTCTGCTAAAAACCCTTTTTCTTCGACGACGCTTCTTCTTCTGACCTCGCTCTGGCGCCGCTTACTCAACCTCTGTGGCAAGCTTCTTCTTCTTCTTCTTCCTCGTGTAGTTTCGTTTCTAAGCCTGAAGCCCATCTCATTTTAAAAACAAAGGAAAACCCTAATAATCTCGTGGGGCTTTTGTTCAGTCGCACAAATGGGTCAGGACAAGGACGACCTGAAGAAGAAGAAAAGGAAGAAGAGGAGTAGAAGCAACGAGAAGAGTGTTGAGCTAGTAGTAGCTAATGAAGCGAAGCAGATTCAACAACAAGAACAAGAGAAAGTGATTGCTAATGAAGATAATCAGAAGCTGAAGCAGCAACAACAAGCGAACCAAAACCCAAACAAGAAGAAGAAGAAAAACCAAGAGTCGTTTCCATTCGGAAACTACAAAAACTACTATGGCTATCGAGTTAGTCACATTCCTTCATATATAGTCTCTCCTCATCCTTTTTTTTTTTGATGTTTCAAGTGTTTTGCTTGCTGATTTTTTGCATATCTTTTTGGACATGTAATGGTGTTGTTAAGATAAGCAATGATATGGATGAGGATCCACGGCTTAAAGTGTTGAAGAAAGAATGGTTTCAAGGCAAGGACTGTCTTGACATCGGCTGCAACAGCGGCGTCATGACTATCCATATTGGTAAATATGTTTTCTGCTTTTTCATAATAATAATTATCACAATCCTTTCATGATTTTGTAGATCAGTTAGATGTGTGAAGATTAGTGTTCTTTAAGACTGTTAACTAGTATTTGGTTACAAGTATACGTTGTTTGGTTTCTACTAAACAATAAGCTTCACTTGATTATCGTAAATGCGCCAGTTTAAGTAGATTGTTTCTCTTGCTATGTTAAAGTCTGAACCTTTCTCTGTTGTTCGTTCCTTTTGGAGATACTTTGAAGCTGTTACTTAGCATCTACAATCTTTTATATAATCGTCTTCTCTGATAATTGTTTTCTCCTTTTGGTTTTCTTCAGCTAATAAGTTTGGTTGCCGGAGCATTCTTGGAGTTGATATTGATTCAAGTAAGAATTTTTTGTTTTCACTGTGTTTTATCATTCAAGTCTGCAGAAAAATGTTGTTGTTCGATTTAATTTAAGTAGCTCATATCAAGTCAAACTCGAGTGAAACACAGAACAGTATATACTTTATCCTGATACGTATGTTTTGAAGCTTTCCATAATGTGCATCCTTGCGTAAGCAATCATCAGTTCTTCGGCCTTGAACTAGATTTTCTTTGATTGAAGGTCGAGTTGGGGATGCTCAATGGCATCTTAGGAATTTTGTTAGGAAGCAGAATCACGCCAAGCCAGGTGAAAAGAAATCTAGTTCAGTGGGAGGGGGTGCAGCTGGTTCACAGGAGCAATCTATTTCTCTCTCTAATGGTGAGATCAAGACAGGCAACAGAGAAACTAAAGACCTGTTTCAGATTGTGTCGTTTCAGAAAGAGAATTTTGTTCATACCCGAAACCTTGACGAGAATCGTTATGATACAATTCTATGGTAAAGGTTCTTTTGCCCCTTCTGTTTACTCGTACGTTTGGCCTCTTGTCTTTTTGGAGATTGAAAATAAAAGAGCAGAAACCAATAGTGTTCAAAACCTCAACGTGCTTCTGAAATTTCATCTGTGTTGTTTGTCATAAGTCTGAAACGAAAGGTAACAATTTACTGATGACAAGTTTCTTTTTATTTTGGGTGCAGTTTGAGTGTGACAAAGTGGATTCATTTGAACTGGGGTGACGATGGTTTGATCACCTTATTTTCGAAAATCTGGCGCCTTCTTAATCCGGTAAGCTACTTTACTGTACTTGAGTGTGTGCCCATTTTCTTTTTGCTTTTCATAATATGCGCTTTTTAAAGTTGTTGGATTTGCTTTTTTCAGGGTGGTATTTTTGTAATGGAACCTCAGCCTTGGAAATCTTATGAAAAGAATCGTCGTGTCTCAGAGGTGTGTGTACTTAAGACACAAGTTTATTTCTAATGTTTTCAGAGTGCACAATGTATTATATAGTTTGAATCTATGTTTGTCTCCTGTGGTTGCAGACAACTGCAATGCATCACCGAACCATTGTCTTACGTCCAGAACATTTCCAAGAGATACTTCTTGATAAGGTATTCTACTCCTTTTGCTTTCTATTTGATCTATAAAATCTGTCAAAACTATGTGCATCACAACCAATTTCTGCAATAAGCTAGAATTGGCTTCTTATATTGTCATTTGATATTGTTTTGCAAGTTTTGGGGTTGGATCCTCATGTTCTGTTGTTTCTGTTTTTGGTTTTTGGGCACAGATTGGGTTTAGAACAGTGGAAGATCTTACGTCAAGCTTGTCTGGCGTAAGCAAAGGATTTGATAGACAGATTCTTGCATTCCAGAAATGAATATAACAAGCAGAGACCACACTGGAGGAGAAGACCAAGTTTGATCTCTCTTTTTTATAAGCCTAGTGAAAATCAAATTAGCTGTGAAGAACAACTACAAAGTTGCTTCTCATTAAATATGTAATGGCTTTTTGCTACTGCTTAGTCTCTCTAATCCAACTCAACAGTGGTCCTCTTTTTAGCACACTGGCACAAAGTTCATTTCATAAAGTATGGGGGAGTGAGATGAGAGAGAATTTTTGAATCCAACAAATCAACTTGATCAGATCATTATAACAGTACAACCCTTAAACAAGTGAGTTGCTACAACTGTTGGTAATAAGAATTACAGTTTCTTGTCTAAGAAAATGGCAATGCAAGGGAAGCCCAAGATGGATAAGGACACTCGTATTCCCATCCGGTTCCAGAGTAACGAACGCAATGCAACCAAAGAGCCTCATCATGCTCCTCGTACCTGCAAACATTGAGAGACACCGTTTAGCTCAATACAATAAGAACACTGATAGTGGTTTTAGAGTCTTTTATGTATATACCCTTGTGGGATCAGCTTAGGGCAGTTTGTGCACATTGGATCGATGCTGAAATCTTCACTGGAATACATATAGTCCTCTGGGGAGACAAGCTTTCTCTCACCTGCATCAATTCTTTTGGCAATCTTGGTCTCAAGATCATCCACGTGTTGAGTTAGATAAAGCGGGTCATTCGCTATGGGATGCCCTGTATATTGTAGATGCACTCTTATCTACAATCGCCAAAAAAAAACAAAATGAGAAACAAGGCTAAACTTGTCCCTATGTACTCTCCTCATAAGCTAGCTATGCGTTATGTATTATGTATAAACACTTGCTTACTTGATGAGTTCTCCCTGTCACTGGTTCACACAAGACGAGGCTATGAGTCCCATTTGTATCGATTCTAGTGAACTTGGTGCATGCGGGCTTCCCCTTCACCTTCTTATCATCACCACTCGAACTGGCGTCCTGCATAACGCAATACAGGCATTCTAATGTTTTTACTTATAAGTGTAAATGGAAGACATTATCTTAGTGTGGCTTTTACCTCTGCTGTGCTTCTTCCTTCGCTGCCATTATAATTTATATTGGCGTCGACCACTTTCTGAAAAATCAAAGCCATGCAGCTACTTCATATAAACTTTCAAAATAAACGTCCCAAGTCTTTGCCTTATTATGCTCCCTCAAGATAAGTTGGTTGATTTTGAGATATTATGTCAGTTTAGATGTTGATTAATACCGTAGTAAATAAAATTCGTGTACCAGCATATGAAGTCAGCGATTAAACCATCAACAGTATTATAATGAGCTCATACCTCATCTTCTGGAAACACGCCAATAACCTTTGCAATATAGCGTTTCTTCACCAATCCACCCTCTATCTGAAAAGTACTAAGTTATGACATTTTTGATTTTACCAGAGAGACAGTAACATCTTATGGAATATGGACTAAATGAGACTAACTTAACTTAAACGAGTAGTACCTGTTGCCTGAAAAAATCAGCCTTTGCTGCAGTCCTTGCTATGATGAGCAATCCAGAAACCAAACGGTCTAATCGGTGAATAGCTGTGAGAAAAATGATGCAAGGACAACTCGTATTGTATTATTTTGGAAAACGGAGTGCGCTATCTTCACAGGATACTCGTCCACACACCTGTAGGGAGCTTGTTGAATTTTGGGAGAGTTGGATCTTCATCGTCCTCAATCTCCATCATTGCTCTTATGTCTTTTGAAACTCATGTAATGAGTCTTTCCAATGACCTTAAACTTGATCTTGCCCCACCCTTGTCTCACATGCTCAACTTCATGGAAAATGCTCAACTTCATGGAAAGTAGCTTCAAAAGTTGCAAGGAATTGACATGAAACTTCCTCATAAGTAGGATATGCCATGAAATAGAATCTCTCCATCTTCATGTGCTGCAGCATTGTCTTAACATCTCCTTCGATTCCTAGCTCTTCCATCATCTTGGTGTCAGCGAAGCGTGTTGGAACCCAAGAAACACCTTTAGTCAAGTGATGGTATAGCTCAGCAGCTGTTGGTGTCTTGCTCTTGTTCCTATACCAAGAGCAAGACACCAACAGCTGCTGAGCTATACCATCACTTGGCTAAAGGTGTTTTTTGGGTTCCAACACGCTTCGCTGGCACCAAGATGATGGAAAAGCTAGGAATCGAAGGAGATGTTAGGACAATGCTGCAGCACATGAAGATGGAGAGCTTCTATTCCATGGCCTATCCTATTTATGAAGAAGTTTCATGTCAATTCCTTGCAACTTTTGAAGCTACTTTCCATGAAGTTGAGCATATGAGACAAGGGTGGGGCAAGATCAAGTTTAAGGTCAATGGAAAGACTCATTACATGAGTTTCAAAGACATAGGAACAATGATGGGGATTGAGTACAATAAAGATCAACTAAGACAACTCGTATTGTATCCTCATCTAATAATGATTGGTAGTTGGATACGAAATAGAGGGCCAAGGTCATGCTCAGCATCAAGGATTCCAACAACCGTGTTCTTACGGTATTGACCACACGGATGCACCTGCACAAGAAGAAAAACATCGGTGCTGTTACCAACATGTCAATCTTACACCATAAAAGCAAAAAAAAAAAAGAAACACCTATATGTATATACAAGGCTTGTTTTGTATCCACAATGTTTTCATATATACTAATGCTTCAGACATTACAACTTCAGAAAGTGAAGAAAACTATGTTTTTGGCGTAGAGTCGTCTAATTTAATCATTCTGATTTCCGAACAAAACAGGCTTCACATTCAACAGAGACCACATGAAGTGAGAAAAATAATCAAAAGGGAATACTCTCTCACAGGGATAGAAGCTGGCTTGCAGACAGTAACAACATCAGGTTCTTTAAGAAGGATCTCTACATCATCAGTCATCACCGGTGGCTCATGCCTGAAACCTTCCACACATTCCAACTTTAGATATACACTTAGACAAAAACACTGGAGCTACTTGTAAACTTTGCAATTAGCAAAACCAGTTGTAAGATGCAACCATGTGAACAAAAAAAGTTTAGCTATTAAGAAGAACAACCACCTGTGGAGGAAATGAGTGATCTTTTGGGAAGATTTGACAATATAAGAAACTGGTACAGTTTCTCCATCAACTTTGATTCTTCCACTTTTAACAGCACCAACCTGCAAAATGTTTGGATACAAAAAATCAAAATTCAAAATTTGTATACTCATGAGATAATCACATTCCGTTGAGAGGAAGATTGTACATAGTAGTCACGAGGTCTGCCTTTGAACTCATCGGCGAACAAATCAACAATTGTTTTCCCAGTCCACCGTTTATTCACCTACAAATTGGCGTAGCCAATTTTCAAATCTCAATGTGGCGGCTTTAGGGATATTTACAGATACTTACATGAGCGATGAACTCGAAGTAGTACGGCCTCACATGACGTCTCCCTCCGTGGAAGATGTAGTCTTGCTTCTGTGAGAGTTTGGGAGATGATGACTGCAAAACTATGTCGGGAACATTCATGCTGTCTGAAGAGTCTACGGCCTCATCTTGCATCTTTCGTTTCAGGTCCCTTTGCTCTTTTTTATTTAAGAATAAAATCTTTAAGGTCGTTGTCAATGTACAAACCCCAATTCTAATAACTTCTGAACCTAAGGCCTTGTATTAGTTTTGGGTTTAACCCCACTCTCTAATCTTTTTTTTTTTTCTTTGTTCAAATCCCACTCTCTAATCTATGTTTCATTTATACTCAAAATATTCTAAATAAATTTTATATTTAAAAATATATTTTTCTGAAAAACTTATTCAAAAATTATAATAAAATTAAATCGTTAGAAACATCGATTAAGTAATCAAAATATCTACTAAATTATTAAAAAATGAGCCAAATCAATAAATAAATAAAATCTTAGAAAAGTTTATAAGTTTGTAGCTAATCTTTTTTACGTCTTTGTGTGTATTTGTGAATGATCATGACCTGTACCTTTTTATTTAGACATATTTTAAGCTAATTTTCTTTACTTTTTTTTATAGTCGACTAAGTTCTTTAAATTTTAGAGTTTATTTTCTTACATATGTTCTGTGGACAACGTAACTTGAATCGATCTTAGTTTATTGAAAGACGTTAATTAAATTTTGTAGTCCATCCATCCCACACCCCACCCTCCCCCTTAATGGTTTCGCTTTTTCGAAGTTGCGCTGACTTCGTAGTCTTGTATCGAACATTTCCAAAACTATCAAATTTTGTAATATTGTTATCTTTTGTTACCGATACGTTCTCGCAGTCGCTCACTTCTCTCTCTCTCTTGCTCTCGTGTGATGTTGGTTTAAAGAGTAAAGAACTAAAGTACACACACGAATTATAGAGTTCCCCACTTCAACTCCGGGTACTTCTCTCTTCAGGATCGGTGTCCCGGAATTTACTAGAGATTGATCGTTACAGAGAATTAGTTACAGCTCTCGTAACAGAAAAGAAAAGAAGACGACGACTTCAGCTCAATCACCAGCTCTGTCTTTTAAGTCCTTCTGAATGGGCTTCGACTTTCCTGACGCGGCCCGTCAAGCATCTTCGCATCACTAAGGCCCATTAGACCACCGTTTACACTACTAAAACGAGAACTATTCTTCACAAACTCCACCTTGGTTCTTGTTTCTCTCTCAGCACCAGAACTTGATACTGATCTTGTGCACTCCTGATCCTGGTACCACTGTCACTCTCTCAATCACTGAGACTTCCCGAGCATAAGCTCCACCTTCAGTCAAACACCTGTTAACTTTTCCCGCACCGTTAGCCTTATCTGCCTCTGCATCATCTCTCTTTACTGAAACCTCCGAGATGATCCTGGCTCGTGAAGCTTCACTTCAAGCTTCAGAAATGTTCATTGTCTTGACATGACCACTGAACTTCTCTCCTGGCAAAACTTTCGTAAGTGCATCCGCTGGATTCTCTGAAGTGTGAATCTTCAAGACTTTCACAAATCCATGTGCCACCAGCTCTCGTATAAAATTATACTTGACTCTAACATGCTTTGTGCGTTCATGGAACATACTGTTCTTAGCCAAATAGATCGCACTATGCGAGTCGCAGTATATCTCTGCTGCTTGCTGCTTGAACCCCAATTCTTCGCAGATTCCTTTCAACCACACCGCTTCTCTGCTCGACTCTGACAACGAAATGTACTCAGCCTCTGTAGTAGACCACGCAACCACTTTTTGTAGACACGAACGCCAACTCACCGTGTTGCCTCCCACTGTAAATACAAAACCTGTAATTGACCTGCTCCGATCTCGATCTGATGCGTAGTCTGAATCACAATACCCTCTGACCTGAAAGTCTGATCCTTTTGTGAACAACAAACTCAAACCCGCAGCTCCCTTAACGTAACGCAACATCCACTTCACCGCTGCCCAATGTTCTGTTCCAGGCTTCCCCATGTACCTACTGACTAGTCCCAAACCATAAGCAAGATCCGGTCTCGAGCCTACCATAGCGTACATCAAGCTACCTACTGCGCTTCCATACGGAATATCCTCCATTTTCTTCATCTGATCTGCTTCTTCTGGCTTTGACACTGCCTTTAACTTGAATTGCAAACCAATCGGAGTCTGAACTGAACTTACACCTTGCATTCCAAAAGTCTTTAGGACCTGCTCCAGATACTTCTCTTGAGATAGCCTTAGCACTCCACTACTTCTGTCTCTCAGAATGTCCATACCAAGAATACGTCAAGCTGGACCTAAATCCTTCATCTCAAATTCCGTTCTCATAAGCTTCTTCAATAAATCAACCTCCATCTTGCTATGTGACGTTATCAAGATATCGTCTACATAAAGCAGTAGATAAACTTTCGACTCTATTGTCTTCCCCTTCATGTATACACAGGGATCATATTGAATTCTGATGTACTTCTTCTTTGTCGTGAAATCATCAAAACGATGATTCCATTCACGTGGAGATTGCTTTAACCCGTAAAGCGCTTTCTTCAAGAGACATACCTTTTCTTCTTGACCCTTCTTCACGAAACCCTCAGGTTGTGACATATAGATCCTTTCTTGTAGAATCCCATGGAGAAATGCTGTTTTTACGTCCATCTGCTCCAATTCCATGTCGAAGGTCACAACTGCTGACAGAAGCAGCCTGATAGACACGTGCTTAACAACTGGGGCAAACACCTCGTTGTAATCTATCCCTTCAACTTGAGAAAAACCTTTTGCTACCAATCTACCTTTATGCCTTGGTTCTTCTACTCCTGGGATATCGGGCTTGTATTTGTAAACCCACTTGCAGCCTATTACTTTCTGGTCCTTCGGCTTGTCAGTTAACTCCCAAGTCTGGTTTACGTCATGTGATACCATTTCTTCACTCATCGCTCCGTTCCACAAGCCCTAATCTTTACTTCTTGTTGCTTCTTCATAGGATTTTGGCTCTTCAATCTCTATGGCCTCTGAACTTGCCAGAGCGTATGCTACAAGATCAGTATCGCCGAACTTCGATGGAGGCTTAATCTTCCTTCTGACTATGTATCTTGCCAGTATGTAGTCGGTCAAATCTTCACCTGCTTCATCAGTAGCCAACTCATCTTCCTCCTCTGAGTCACTGTTGTCTGAAAGGTTTATTGGGTCCTTTAGCACACTAACTCCACCTCGAGCAGAAGACTCTCCTTCCGTTTCGTTTTCTGGTTCAAACTCCTCCAAAGTTTCTTTGAATGAAACTTTCTTCTTCGGGCTTGTTTGCTTCACAGTTTCAATTGTCACTTCTGTGACCTCTTCCCTTTGCTTGTACAACTTCTCCTCATTGAACACCACATCTTTGCTGATCACTACCTTTTCCTCGTCTAAGAGCCAGACTTAGTACCAAGAGCATAGCCAAGAAGTACTCCCTTTGTCGCTCGAGGACATATCTTCTCAGCCACTGTATGGACATAGGAGACACATCCAAACCTTCTCAAATGCTCATATCTCGGTTCTGAACCTGACCACAGCTCTTCTGGAATCTCGAAGTTGATGGCTGAACCTGGTGATCTGTTGATGATATACACTGCTGTTGAAGCTGCCTCAGCCCAAAACTCTGCTCCTAACCCAGTTTCGTGTAACATACTCCTTACTTTATCCATTATTGTTCTGTTCATGCGCTCTGAGACTCCGTTCTGCTGAGGGGTATAAGGACATGTCTTGTGTCGCTTCACCCCTGTGTCTTTACAAACCTTATCAAAAGAATTGTTGCAGAACTCGAGGCCGTTGTCAGTCCTTGGACACTTCAGTCTTCGTTGTGTATGGTTTTCAACGAGTATCTTCCATTCCTCAAACTTCTGAAATGCCTCGTCCTTTGTTCTGAGAAAGTATATCTATACTTTTCTGGAGTAGTTGTCGATGAATGTCAGGAAGTATTTGCATCCTGAAAGGCTCGGAGTGACGTTTGGCGAACCCCACAGATCTGAGTGAACATAGTCAAGTATTCCTTTTGTTGAATGCTTTGCTTTTGGAAAACTCAGCTTGTGAGATTTTCCCATCGCACATGCCTCACAGAACCCCAGAGTCTTCACCTCCTCCTTCTTTAAGTAACCCTTTCTTGCAAGAGTCTCCATTGATGACTGGCTCATATGTGCCAAGCGTGAGTGCCATCTGTTTGTAATGTCGACTGTGTTGCAAGACTCCTTATCCATGTTTCCTCTGACTGACCCTTGAAGGTAATAGAGGCCTTGGTCATACTGTCCTGTCAACACTCTCTGATCTCCTCTGTAGAAATCCACCTTGAAGCCTGCGCCAGTGTACTTGCATCCTGACTGTTCCAATTGACCAAAGGAGATCAAGTTTCTTCTCATGTCTGGAATATATCTCACCTGACTGAGGGTTACAACTGTTCCATCTGGACTGTCAATAGTGATAGTGCCCTGTCCTTTCACCACACAATGAGTATTATTACCCATGAGGACCTTGTTCCCTACGAACTCTTCAAACTGTGATAAAAACTTCCGTCTGGGTGTAATGTGGAATGTACACCCAGAGTCTAGCACCCATTCATCACTCTTTGAAAGTAAGCTTGATGTCAAGGCTATGGAGGTAGGTAGCTTTGAAGCGACGTTTGCTGAAGTAGATGGCTTGCTGTTATCTTGTCTACCTCTCTTTGGACAGTCGCGTTTCCAATGATTTTCATCTCCACAGATCCAGTAAGCTTTTGGTCCAAACTTTGGTCTTGACTTTGATCTTCCTCTGTCATAATCTCTGCTCCTCCCTCGGATGTTTGAATTTCGAGATCCATTTCTTTCAGACCTCCCTCTGCTTTCCACATACAACCCTTCTGTTCCCTGCCTAGACTTGCTCTGAACTCCCTTTTGTCTCAGCTCTGCCTCCTTTGCGTAAGCCGATGAAACGACTTCATTCACTGTGAGTGTTTCCTTTCCAGTCCCATATTTCAGTGTGTGAACCAGAGGTTCATATGGCATTGGGATGCTTGTAAGGAGTTGAATGGCTTGATCTTCATCACTCACCATGATCTTCAAGCTCGCCAGGTCTGCAATTAGTTTCAAGAAGGTTTCAAGGTTCTCCTCTATCGATTTTCTTTCTTCCATCTTGAAGCTTGCAAAGCTCTGCTTCAAGTATATCCGATTTGGAAGAGACTTCGTCTGATAGTCTTGTTCCAGAGCTCTCCACATTCCCAAAGCCGTGGGCTCGTGCATTATCTTCCTTAGGATAGTATCACTCAGACACGTCCCCAATAGATTCTTGACCCTGATGTCTTTCTCAGCTGCTTTAGGATCCACCTTAGCTTCCTTAACATCTGAGTCATCTGACTTCTCTTCTGAAGTTGGCTCGGATTCTTCCTTCAGTACTAAACCTAGACCTTGAATCTCTAGCTGCCCCAACAGCTTATACTTCCATAATCCAAAGTCGCCCTTGCCGTCAAACTTATCCATATGAAATTTCCCCGGCGTAGGATCCATGCTGACTCCACCTCAATCTGTTTGTCACATGCAGATAACAATCAGATTTCAAAGGAATAAATCAGTAGCAATCTAATTCCAGATTCAGATCAATGCACTTCTAGGATAAACTAGTTTTGGATGTTTATTATTATACAGTATTAGGCAAAATTGATCTAAGGTCTTATCAAAGAAAGGTAAGAATCACTCCCCTGGAGATCTTATAGATCGATCCCCGTCGAATCTTTCTTCCTTATCTCTTCGTCCTTCTTGCTCGCTTCCAGTTAGATCTAGATGATCTTGACTGCTTCTCGTCAGATCTGGATGATATAACTGATCCTTCTTCCTTCGCGAACCCTGAGTCGATCTAGTATCCTTCCCAGCGAAACCAGTACTCTGATACCACTTGTTACCGATACGTTCTCGATCGCACTCGCTCACTTCTCTCTCTCTCTCTCTCTCGCTCTCGTGTGATGTTGGTTTAAAGAGTAAAGAACTAAAGTACACACACGAATTATAGAGTTCCCCACTCCAACTCCGGGTACTTCTCTCTTCAGGATCGGTATCCCGGAATGCACTAGATATTGATCGTTACAGAGAATTAGTTACAGCTCTCGTAACAGAAAAGAAAAGAAAACGACGACTTCAGCTCAATCACCAGCTCCGTCTTTTAAGTCCTTCTAAATGGGCTTCGATTTTCCTGACGCGGCCCGTCAAGCATCTTCGCATCACTAAGGCCCATTAGACCAATCTGACCGTTTACACTACTAAAACGAGAACCATTCTTCACATCTTTGACAACACACTTTTGATTTCCATTCACATCATGACCGCCATGATTTTTTCTTAATTAGACACAAATGTGCATACTGCTCGTTTTGGACATTGTGATAAAGTTTCTAAGTTGTATATTATTACTCAAAAACATCAAAATTGTTGCTGGACATTTGTCCCAATATGTATTTAGGCAGCATATAAGAAAGCTCGACTGCTTTCATCTCCTTAATCATGTTATAATCTACACAAATCATGTGGAGAAAAACTTTCATATTTGATTTGTTTTTCATCAACAAAAACATTTCCTCCTATTACTTGAATTAACAAGAAACTGACACCCCACATTATCCATCTGCCATTATCCAAAAACAGTAAACAACTGCATCATTATTTGTTAATAGAGAATTTTCCTTGGTATTCTAATATAATGATTTCTCGTAACTCTGCATGAAAACACTTTTTGTTTTGGCAAACATTGACGGAAGATTTGTCAAACATCACCAAACCCTTAAACCGTTTTGATAGATTTAATTATGTCAATCTTTGTTTGTAGATCTAAGAATCAATAGTTACTCTCTTACATGGTATTTTTCAGATATGGGTTCTTCGAGTGTTATTTTGAAGTTTGCCTATGAGTGAACTTCTTGTAATATGTTCACTTATAACATGTTCTCTTTAACTTTCAAATATAGTTACATTCTTTAGATATAAACGAAGATCGGCTACCAAAGAATGCATATGCAAATTGAAGGCTTTTAAGCAAAGCTAATAAAGTGATTTTTAGAAAATTACCAATGACATCTAATGAGATGACAACATTGGCAGAGTTTCTTTCCTTTATATTTTTTGCCAGTAATCAATGATTAACTCTTAAGACAAATATTATATATACAATTTGGTAGAAAGTATGTTACAAATATTTCACCGCTCTGCTTGTTTTTCAAATTTAAGCATGTATGCAAAGTATTGGAATTTGATCTCTATTTCTCTTCAGATTCATGTTTTTGAGTTGTATATTAAATGAACCTTTGTTATGGTTTGATTTGCTATGGTTCACTTCTTGTTAAGGAATTCAATTCGGTTTGGTTATGTAAATCATCTTTGGCATTTCTACATCGTAATTGGATATTAAAACTTGTGGTATATATGCATCAACAAAATATTCAAGAAACCAAAAAGAGATGTGTATATGTCATTTTCTGTTAAACAGTTTGTCTAAAGTTGAAGGTGATCTAGTCTGAAGTTTTTTTAAAAATCTTTTATTATTATTTTATGATAAAATTCTGAATTTGTTTATTAGATAATAGATCATATGAGTAGAGTTTTAATAAAACTAATGAATAATTAGATTTAATTCATGAATGCACTTAATAAAATGCACAGAATTAGCTCAATAGTTTTGAATATTAAAGTACTTGACTATGACAACTTGCACAACCGTAACAATGGTTGTAACACATTTTTCATCACTAGATACAAAAAAGACTTTTTTTCTCAGGCCACAACATGTACTCTTGAGTTACTGTATAGTTGGAATAAATATCAACCAAGAATCATTGACAAACCACGTTGTCAAGCTATTAGCATAAACCTAAATTATTAATCTTTTGTTATTTTTATATGATCATCCACCGAAAGAAGAATGGAGTTGATCCACAACACTATTTTGAAAACCTCATCAAAAGACTTCTAGTCATATCGCTAGTTGTCATTACTATCGAGTGTTTGCCAAGCTTCATATCATTAGGTGGAAAGTAAGGTAGGCTCTTTATATATCCATTAGTTCTATTTTAAATTAGTATAATAAATCAAATAAACATTTCATTTAATCTTCTTTATAATAACAGTATTTAAGATTAATTACTTTTTTTCTCTAGGGGAATTTACTCTTTTAGACATGGACCTTAAAGATAGTATGCTTGAAAAGTTTACCAGACATTCCTTGCTTATTACTGGCATGCTTGATAGTGAAACTTATGATGTTGATTGTGTTTCATGTGTGTAACTCTTATGTGTTATTGTGTTTGATTTGTGGATGTTATTCGTGTTTTGTGGATTATGTTAGTTTTGTTTTAAGGATGTTATTTGTGTTTGAGGATGTTATTTTCTGTATAGCGATGTATTTGGTTTTATTAGGTATAATTCTAGTTATAAGTCAAGTGAACAAAAAAACGTACAACAAGTACATTTCAAAATACTTGTACATCTAGTACAATTAGTATAACTAGTATGACTAGTATACTAAGTTGTACTGTGATTATTTGTGTTTGGTCAAGTGAGCCACATATTTACATATATGATTAGCATGAAAATACTAAATAGGTCTACTACACATAGATTTGGTAGTATCTTTGTGATGAAACTAAAAATATTCAACATTGGTTAGATAAACAACATATTTTCACATATTTTACCATATACTTTTAAGGTTAATTTAGAAATATCAATCTTTTAAAAAAGGAAAAAAAATACTATGCACGTTTTAATACATATGTAATAAGTTAGAAACATCATAAATATTGAGTATACAAAAACATAAATACAATTGAAAAAGTTTAATTTCGTGTATGATACTACTACTAATAATATATGTAAACCATCAAAATACAACTCTTTACAAAGTTGTACAACTAAAGGTGTTATTCATTGATGGACTTGAATATAATTTAAATCCAAGAACAATCTGTTGTTATTCAATAGTTAATTTTAAATTCTTTTTATAAATCCAGTGTTATTGGTTCTTGTATTTAAAATATTTTTTATTGAAAGAGTTTAAATCTAGTGTTATTGGTTCTTGTATTTAACATATTTTTTATTGAAAGAGTTCAAATCTAGTGTTATTGATTCTTGTATTTATAATATCATTAACATAAGAATTTAAAATTTGTTGTTATTCAATCTAATTATGATTTTAAATCTAGTGTTATTCATGCATGGATTGATTTTCATAGTAAAAAGAATTATATAGAAGTTGAATGATTTTGATATTACTTTTATGAGTAAATTTTAGCAATCAGAATCCAAGATTTACCTAAAGATTTTCAGTTGAAAATTCAGAGTTATCAACCCACGTTTTTCTTACGGGTGTGTGTCATCTTTATTTTCTTCTTTTTTTTTCTTTCATATTTTCTTGTTCTTCAAATAACAGACGAGTCTTATCATGGTGAATCAGATTTTTCAGTTTTATTCTTGACTCTCAATCAATATTTTCATCCCAAGATTCCCAACAATAGATTTCTTTCTGCAACAACGAAGGTATTCTATCAACTTATTATTTTGACTCCATTGAATCATCTTCAATGCTCTTTTAACTGGCAGTAATAAATGATTACATTATAATTTCACAAGAGTTACGAATCTATGATGATATTTGATTGCTTGAGGCCCTTGAAGTTTAAAAACCTTCTTATTATTTATAAAATTGTTATGATCTGTATTATTATCATATTTTGTGGCAGGTTTCGAAACAATGGAACAAATTATTTATGAGGAAGATGATTCTACTAATATAGACGTTTTGTTATTAACACTCGTCACTGCATATGAGAATCAAATTGAACGTTCAATTCGGAGACAAATCACTAGAGATCAATAGTGAATCATTCTAAAATCAAGCATATTTGAATTGATAATTCAAAAATATTTTTTTATAAATCTTATCTATTTTAAAATCTATTGGTATTGATTATAAGAAAGAAATATAAATCATTAATGAATCACTCAAAATATTACCCATTTTAAATCTGTTGGAGTTGAGTCTAATATCTGCAACGAATAACACCACCTAAAAGTTTTGAATATAACTTTGTAGAATAATGTTTTTTTGGTAATTTGAAATTGATGACACGTTTCCAAGTTGTTCAGTTTTATTCGATTTAACATGTTTTGTCTTCTTTTAACTAGGAAATAATACTAGTTGTACCAATTAGTACTAGTTATATTTCTAGAATCATTTCTGCAAAAATAAGAACATAAAATGGAGCAACCACAAACTTTTCAAAAAACCTGAGACATTTCATACAACGACATTTCAAAAACCTGCAACAAGCTTTCATACATCACAATCATTCAAAAACCTGCAATCACAATCGTTAAAAACCTGCAACAACCTTCCAAAAGCCGACAACCATAAACCGAGTTTACAAACACATATTCCATCACTCACTTAGAAACAAATGGAGTAACACAGAGATACAAGGTTTTGTCTTCCTCTTAGGCCTTGGCGTTTTCTTCTTCCTAGCAAGTTGTTAAACACGTTTGCGTGAAGAAAGAAAGTTTTAGCCCTCTTCATGCAGCTGCAGCAAGCAGCTGGCTAAGTACAGAATGTGAGGGCGATTTTGGGAATTAATAAGAAGCTTTGCCGGCTTAAAGGTATTAGATGGGAAGACTCTTTTTCATGTAGCAGCGGTTAGAGGTAAAACCGATGTGATGAGAGAGATTGTATCGAGCTGTGTTGATGGCATAGAAGACGATACTGTTCAAGGTCAAACCGGTTTGCATCTTGCTGTTCTGCCACAAGAGATCGGAGCGGTGGTAGCCATTGCTGAGTTGAGCACAGAGACGAATTAGGTTGAAGTGTTGCACAAGAAATATAAACAGGGTAACACAGCTCTTCAAGAAAAAAATCACCAATCAAATCTGTTTTTTTTTTCCTCTTTACCTTACAGGTGATTGAAGTGTTGTTCAAGCAATTCCATAAGAGTCAAGGACATTTGAGGTGAATGCTATGAACAAGATGAGTCTCTCTCTGCATTGGATTTGCTGATTATGTTTCCAAGCGAAGCTGGCGATAGAGAAAACTATGAGAAACTCATCGGTACCACTAATGTCGAGTGAACCGCTTTTACTTCCACATGCCCAGTGGGAGAAATGGAGTCACAAAGATCTTGTTAAGTATTTCACTTTCAAAAAGTATAGAGACTCCCCTTCAGAGGCACGTAGCGCTTTACTGGTCGCCACAGCCACGTTTCACGCCAGTCTGACTCCACCAGGTGTACCCTGGCAAGAAAGTCACATGCCTGATGTTTCTATGAACAGAACGAGCACGAACACACCAAATCAACAACAGAAGAGGCGGCCATGATTAGTGTTGCGCCCTATCATGTCAAGCTTAACTGCGTTCTCATCACTCGGTCTTCGCTGCTACCACACCAGATTTGATGAGGTGGCTCGGTCAACTCTGGAACACCATGCTACAGAAAAATCTGTTGATTCTGATTGGTACCGTATGCACAAAGATGAGCTGGCAAGCATGATGCAATAAGAAGCTGGCAAGGCATGAATGAAGATGGATGAGTAGAGTTGGCTGTTAGAGTCAAAGTCAACGATCGGAAGTCTTATATAAGTGACTCATCTTCTTCATTTAGAATTAGACATTTTTGTGAGAAATTGTGTAGAACACAAAGAGAAAGGTATCTAGTGTATGATCTCAAGAAGAAAGTTTCTTGATTTTGTGTATTAACTTGATATTCAATAAACTAATTGGTTATATTGTCTATCAGATTCCTTCAATACACAATATTCATGGAGAGGTTTTAGAGTTAAACGCCATCTCAATATCTATCTTTTCCTAATCACAGCATAAACTCATGCTTCTATGTCCTTACAAAAAAGATACCTGATAGGTCTTGTAACAAAAGAGAGATTATACATCTGGGAGTTTACAAATTCGGTGTGTTTTTTTTTGTTTCCTATCTTACACAAAACTTAAGAGGTGAAGATAAGATTCTGCACGCAACCAGCAGCTCTAAGCATCCTCAGTGTAAGAGAATGGAAAGTCCATATTATAGATTCTCTCTAACGTTCTTATTCTCTGTAATTATGATCTCAATATTGTCTTACCTTTACTGTAACCATCGATGTACATATAAGAGCTAAGCTCTACTAATCAATAGAATCATTCAAGTCCAATACTCAATATGGTATCAGAGCCACCATAGGGCTAAACCTATTTTTCTTTTTCCTTTTCCGCCGTTCCCATTCTTCTTCTTCTCCGTTCTCCAAAATCCCTTCTCTATTCTCTCTGTTTCACTCTATTCCTCTGTGACTATATCCATGGCTGATAATACCACTGAACGTGCTCTGGTCTTTGACCCCGCAAATCCTCGCACCTCCTTACTATCCGTCAATATGTCGGGTGTTACCAAACTCACGACTGCCAATTATCTGATGTGGAGTCGACAAATTCGAGCACTGCTTGAAGGTCACGAACTCCATCACTTTATTGAGAATACAAACGCAGCGCCATCTCCGACAGATAACATTGCTGGAGAAGTGCAACCAAATCCTGCGTATACACCGTGGAGACGACAAGATCGACTCCTCTACAGCTCAATCATCAGAGCTATTTCTTTACCGGTTCAGACGGTGGTCTCTAGTGCTACCACCACAAAGGAGGTATGGGATCTGTTAGCATCCACTTTTGGGAATCCCACTCGTGGTCACATACGCCAGCTCAAGAAACAAATCGAAATCTGTGTGAAAGGTACTCAAACCATAAGTGACTATCTTCGCACCATCAAATCGAAGGCGGACGAACTTGCTCTACTAGGCAAACCGATGGACCCAGAAGATCTCACAGAGCGCATTCTTGATGGTCTAAGTGATGACTACAAACCTGAGATAGATGCGATCAATGGGCGTGATACTACTATTCCCTTTGCTGAACTACACGAAAGGCTTCTCAACCGTGAAGCTATGCTCATGTGTAAGGAACCCTCTGTCCCTGGACCAATCGTTGCTCATGCCACTGATACTAGAACACGTCAACCATGGAAGCAACACAACAACAACAATAGTCAGTCACGCCACAACAACAATCAGCAGTCTACTCAACAACGGTTTTCTAAACCTTACTTAGGCCGCTGTCAAGCCTGTGGTATACAGGGTCACAGTGCACGCTATTGTCCTGAGTTCCGTATTGTTAAAGGCTCTACACAACCTTCGTCGGTTCCTCAGATGCGTACTCAACCACCATGGCAGACTCAGAACCGCAATACTGGATGGCAGCCACAAGCATATCAAGCCATCATGTCCGATTCATCAACATGGTTGTTTGATAGCGGTGCCTCACATCACATGACGTCGGACTTGGCTAATCTCTCTTTGCATAATCCGTATGGTGGAAGTGATGATGTTCTACTCAGTGATGGGTCCGGACTTCAGATTTCTCACACTGGTTCTTTATCTCTTCCCTCTTATACTAAACCTTTCTTTCTTAATAGTGTACTATGTGTTCCATCACTTGAAAAGAATCTTATCTCTGTGTTTCAATTGTGTACCACTAATGGTGTGGCTGTTACTTTCACTCCAACATATTTTCAGGTCAGAGATCTGCTAACGGGGGCTCTACATCTGGAGGGAACACCTAAAGACGGAACTTACGAATGGCCGATCAGCACATCTCCCAAACGTCCATCTCTTGCCTTTGCTTCAGCTGTGAAGACATCCATGTCTGACTGGCACTCGCGTCTTGGTCATCCCGCTTTTCCAATTCTTCAAAAACTTATTTCTGAATTTCATTTACCTATTAGTTCGAATGTTTTAATGGCTTCTCCATGCAATGCATGTTCTATCAATAAAATGCACAAGCTTCCTTTTCAAAACTCGACTCTACACTCGTCTTTTCGTCTTGATATTGTCTTTTCCGATGTGTGGACATCTTCACTGATCTCGGTTGATGGTTTCAAATATTACGTAATTTTCGTCGATCATTTTACTCGTTACACATGGCTTTCTCCGTTAAAACAAAAATCACAAGTTTTCGAAGTCTTTACTAGATTCAAAGCCTTGGTTGAAAATCGATTTCAAGCCAAGCTTAGAACTCTATACACTGATAATGGGGGTGAGTACATTGCTTTAACCTCGTTTTTGGCTTCTCATGGCATCTCTCATATGACAAGCCCGCCTCACACTCCAGAGCATAATGGGATATCTGAGCGTCGTCATAGACATATTGTCGAGACAGGTCTTTCTCTTCTATCTCACGCTTCAATGCCTAAAACGCTCTGGACGTATGCTTTTGCAACAGCGGTCTATCTCATTAATAGAATGCCAACTTCGGTTTTAGATTTTAAAACTCCGTTTCAATGTTTACATGGACATGTCCCTAGTTATGGAAAACTTCGCATCTTTGGGTGCTTATGTTTTCCATGGGTTCGTCCATATGCATCCCATAAGCTTGATGCAAAATCCACCCCTTGTGTTTTTCTTGGATATTCCATGACACAAAGCGCATATTTTTGTTTAGATAGACAAACATCTAGAATTTATACTTCGAGACATGTAGTTTTTCATGAAACGGTTTTTCCATTTTCGGTTTCTACCACACATGACCAAGAAGATGATGCTGCAGACAGTCTCACTCCTTCTTTTCCTATAGTTTCGGTGGTACCACAAACTAGTCAGCCACCGACTTCTCCCTATCCATTAGTTGTACCACAAGCCTCTACGCCCATAGTTCAACCTGGCCCTCCTGAGACAGAACCTGATACTTCTGCTGCTCAACCTGCAACGGCTCCAACTACAACAACCCAAGCTCCTACCTCCATAGATCCATTACCTACAGCCTCTCAACCAACTCGTGTTAGTACTAGAACCAGAAAACCTGTTCAGAAACTCAACCTCCATACCAAAATATCTCCATCTCTAGATAAGATACCCACGTCAACAAAAGAAGCACTAAAGAGCCCCCATTGGCGCAAAGCAGTGAGCGAGGAGTTCAATGCTCAAATAGGCAATCGCACTTGGGATTTAGAAACTTTAACTGATGCAACTAACAAAGTCAATGTTGTAGGTTGCAGGTGGATCTTCACAATCAAAAGGAATCCTGACGGCACGATCGCTCGTTACAAAGCCCGTCTAGTCGCCAAAGGCTTTACTCAGCGTCCAGGAATTGATTATCATGATACGTTTAGTCCGGTTGTAAAACCTGCAACTATCCGTACTGTTCTCAGTATAGCTGTTTCTCGTAACTGGAACTTACGTCAACTTGATGTTAATAATGTTTTTTTGCAAGGTCACCTCAAAGAAGATGTCTACATGATGCAACCACCGGGGTTTCTTGATAAAGATCATCCTCAAGCTGTCTGCAAATTACGCAAGGCAATATACGGCCTTAAACAAGCTCCCCGAGCGTGGTACAATGAACTGCGAACGTTTCTTCTGCAATCAGGTTTCAAAAATTCTATTGCAGATGCGTCTCTGTTCATCTACAACAAGAATGGCGTCCTCATCTACATGCTAGTCTATGTCGATGACCTCATTATCACCGGCAACAACTCAGACCACACATCACGGTTTATCGAATCCTTATCTCAACGTTTTTCACTTAAAGATTTAGATGATTTATCCTTTTTCCTTGGCATTGAAGTGCAGAGAACTAAGGATGGTCTTTATTTAAATCAATCTCGTTATATCTCAGATTTATTACATAGGACAAATATGACAGATTGCAATCCAATTAAAACACCTATGTGTTCTAACACACCTTTAACTCTGTTTTCAGGTACTCCTCTTGCTGATCCAACTGAGTATCGTGCGGTCGTTGGGAGCCTGCAATGTCTTTCCCTCACCCGGCCAGACATCTCGTTTCCAGTCAATAAAGTGTCACAGTTTATGCACAAACCAACAACAGATCATTGGCAAGCTGTGAAAAGAATTCTACGTTATCTTTCCGGGACGATAACAAGAGGCCTCTTTCTCTCTGCTCATAATACTCCTTCTTTACATGCGTTCACGGATGCCGATTGGGCTGGTAATAAAGCCGACTACACCTCCACTGGCGCATACATCGTCTACCTTGGTCGCCACCCGATAGCATGGTCCTCGAAGAAGCAAACTGGTGTTGCTCGCTCGTCCACAGAAGCGGAATATCGATCACTTGCTGCAACTACTGCTGAGGTTTGCTGGCTCCAGATGCTACTACATGAACTTGGCGCTCCTTCCTCTACCAAACCAGTTGATAAGCCATGGAGAGTCTATTATCGTAAGAAGAAGCATGAAGAGAAGAGTATTCAAGCAGGAAAGAACGTCACAGCTGACGTGGACAATATGGAGTCAGATCAATAACGATTATGGGTTGTTACAGGCAGTTACAGACGTTAGATAATTGAGTCATTCGTCTATTATAAATAGGAGTCTGTTTGTAAAGTCAAGTATTTTTTGAGTACTGAGTAACTAGGATCTAGACTAGAAGGTCTTGATCACTGGCTCTTGACGAGTGAGTCGTCTTGAGAGTTCTTGTATTGGCTTGTAACTCTGCGTGTAGAGTACAAGAGAGGGAGGCTGGGCGGTAATTCAATAAACATATATACATTCTCTTATCATTTGGTGCGGTGAGCTCTCGGATCTCGCGACGATCGAAGGCGATGACGAGATCAACGACTCTCGAAGAATCGATACAACGGATTGGAGCTCTGGACTCCAACGTCGACGATTTACGACGGCGATTCGACAGCTTGGATGAGAGGTTCAGTCGATTCGAAGCTGTTACGGAGATAAACAATCAGTCGAAGGAAGCGAAGTTGGATGAGAGATTCGCGATCCTCGAATCAACTTTAACTTCGTTTATCACCTCGATTCAACAACATAATTTCAGATCTATGCAGCCTGAGTCGAGCGGAGCGAATCAGACTCAGCAAGCTCCGATTCACACGAATCAGGTACTTCCTTCGACTATCGATCAACACCGGGGTGAAAACGAGTTAGGTTATCGGCAAATAGAAAATAGAGATGAGATTCGTAGAGGTTTGTATAAGCGTGTTGAGATGCCGATATTCTCTGGTCAAAATCCGTTTGGGTGGATTGCGCAAGCAGAAAGGTACTTTCGGGTGATGAACGCTACTCTAGAGTACAAGTTAGAGTTAGCTTCCTTGAGTTTAGAAGAAGACGCACTCTGCTGGTTCAACAATGAGATTGAATATGGGGATTTTGTAGATTGGATGGATTTCAAGAAGAGGTTGTTGGCCAGATTTGCAGAATCTTTTGAGAAAACTCCTGGGAAGAGGTTGTTTTGCTTACAATAGACGGGATCGATTGCTGAGTATGTTCGGGAGTTTCAGGAGTTGGTTTCTCAAATCAAATTGGCGGAAGCACATAAGATTGACATCTTCTTTAATGGTTTGAAACGAGAAATGAAGGAAGTGATCAAAATGAAGGAACCTCAAACACTTTCAGATCATATTGAGACAGTCCTCAAGATGGAAGACAGTGAGTTTTGCAAGTTGTTTGCTTCAGTGAAAGGTCAAGAGAATCGCGTGACCAAACAATCATCAAGCTCCACCTTTCGTTCATTACAATTGTCAGCTCAAAACAGCGTTAACAAGCCTAAACCTTTCGAGCAAGCTGCAAGACAATCAGCTACATCGTTGAATCCGATGCAAGGTCGAGTTAAACTATCGGATGCTGAGTTTGAGCATAAGAAGAAGAATGGGATTTGTTTCTCATGCGATGAGAAGTGGTCTAGAGCGCACTCAAATACCTGTAAGAACAAAAACTTACAAGTGATGGTGGTAGTACAAGGTAGTGAAGTAGAGCTGGTTGATGAAGAATTCCATGATTCTTGTGAGGAATTATTCGGTACAACGACGGATATTTGTGAACTAACGTTTTACTCGTACATGGGTTGGTCATCTCCAACCACAACAAAGATTGAAGGGAAGATAGGGAAAACAAGAGTGGTGGTTTTGATAGACAGTGGTGCTACTCACAACTTTCTATCTCCAGATATAGTGAAGAAGGCTCAGTTAACAGAAATTCAATCATCATCCTTTAAAGTGTTGGTGGGAACAGGTATCACGGTCAACGGTTCAGGATTCTGTAAAGGAGTCTCTCTACAACTACAATCAGTGCTTATCAAATCAGATTTTCTGGTTTTGGACCCGGGAAGTGTAGACGTGGTTCTAGGCATACAATGGCTACGTACATTGGGCAGATGTGAGGTCGATTGGGAGAAACAAGAATTGTCATTTTTTACCCCAATGGGAAGGGTCACATTGGTGGGTGATAGAGACGCGAAAGCTAAGGGGTCAGCATTGCAAACAATATCAGTGGGTATATCCCTTCAAAACGGGACTTGCTCCCTGTTTACAAGCGAAGATCAGAAGAGTGGTGTGATTCCACAATCACTAGAAGGATTACTGAAGCAATATTCAAGTATTTTTCAGGAACCTACAGAATTACCACCACAGAGGGGTTATGAGCATTCAATACGATTGATAGAAGGAGCTGGGACAGTAGCAGTCAGACCATATCGCTATCCTCATGCACATATGGAAGTGATAGAACAGATGGTTTCTCAAATGCTACAGTCGGGAGTTATACGTCCTAGAAGAAGCCCGTATGCGAGTCCTGTATTACTGGTTAAGAAGAAAGATGGAGGATGGAGGTTTTGTGTAGATTACAGAGGGTTAAACAAGATAACAGTGCCAGACAAATTTCCAATTCCTGTCATAGATCAATTGCTGGATGAGTTATTTGGAGCCACAGTTTTCTCTAAATTGGATTTACGATCAGGGTATCATCAAATACGTATGAAGGAGTCAGACATTGAGAAAACGGCTTTCAGAACTCATGAGGGTCATTACGAATTTGTTGTTATGCCGTTCGGCCTCAGCAATGCGCCTGCTACTTTCCAATCACTGATGAATGCTATTTTCAGACCCTTTCTTAGACGGTTTGTTCTAGTTTTCTTTGATGACATACTGGTTTACAGAAAGAATATGGAGGATCACCAGGAACACTTGCGACAAGTTTTGGAGACACTTAAACAGCACGGTTTGCTAGCAAATCACAAGAAATGCTCGTTTGGACAGTCGCAAGTGGAGTACCTTGGACATATCATCTCAGCTTCAGGGGTAGCTACCGATCCGGGTAAAACAGCGGCAATGCAGAAGTGGCCTTCACCGAAAAATGTGAAAGATTTGAGGGGTTTTCTTGGTTTGACTGGATACTATAGGAATTTTGTTAAAGCTTATGGGGTTATTGCAAGACCCTTGACAGAACTGTTGAAGAAAGACAGCTTTGACTGGACAGGCAGAGCACAAACATCTTTTGATCAGTTGAAGCATGCAATGGTCAATGCTCCAGTTCTCGGTTTACCTGATTTCAAGGAACTTTTTGTGGTAGAAGCAGATGCTTCAGGATTTGGGTTAGGTGCGGTATTGATGCAAAATCATCGTCCCATTGCTTATTTCAGTAAAGCTTTGTCGAATAGAGAGCAAATGAAACCGATATATGAAAGAGAATTGATGGCAATTTTGCTGGCAGTTAGAAGATGGAAACACTACTTGATGGGCAGGCGTTTCTTAGTATATACAGATCAGAAAAGTTTGAAATTCTTGTTGGATCAGAGGGATGTATCAATGGATTATCAGAAGTGGCTCACTAAACTGCTTGGGTTTGATTTTGAGATAGTTTACAGATCTGGGATTGAGAATAAAGCAGCAGACGGGTTATCTCGGATTCCGCACGCGAATAGCTTCACGGTTGAAGGGCTATTTGGAGCTTTGACGGTATCTTTGAACCTACAAATTCAAGATATTTTTGAAGAAGTAGATGCAGATCCGGTGATACAACAAGAAATTCAAGATATTATTCAGGGTAAAATGATGAAGAAGGGGTTTACTATCGTAAAGGGAAGGTTGTTGTACAAAGGAAGATTGGTTATCTCTAAGACATCAAAGTATATTGGAATTATACTCCAGGAATATCATGACGGGGTATTTGGCGGTCACTCTGGTGTGTTGAAGACAATCAAGAGGATTCAAAGATTGTTTCATTGGTCTAAGTTAAAAGACGATGTTCAACACTATGTGTCGGAGTGCACTATATGCCAGACCCACAAATACTCCACATTGAGTCCTGGTGGTCTGTTACAACCAATTCCGCTACCTACAGTGATCTGGTCAGAGGTTTCGATGGATTTCATCGACAGCTTGCCTAAATCAGAAAGTTTTAGCGTTATCATGGTGGTAGTGGATAGATTGAGCAAATACGCTCATTTCATCGGGTTGAAGCACCCATACACAGCGACATCAGTGGCTGAGAAGTTCATAAGAGAAGTGGTAAGACTACATGGTTACCCTGCGTCGATCATATCAGATAGAGACAGAGTGTTTCTTAGTAAATTTTGGAAGGAGTGTTTTCGACTAGCGGGTACAGCTCTAAAGTTTAGCACTGCTTACCACCCTCAAACAGATGGACAAACCGAAGTGGTAAACAGGTGCCTGGAGTCTTATTTGAGATGCTTTACTTCTGCTAATCCGAAGTTGTGGTACAAGTACTTGGCGTGGTGTGAATATTGGTACAATACTTCGTATCATACGTCGATTCATACATCCCCTTTCAAGTTGGTTTATGGTAGAGAACCGCCAGCATTACTTTGGTTTGAGGAAGGTTCGACTGTTAATTCGGAATTGGAGGGTATGTTAAGGGAACGTGATGAGATGTTGAAGCAAGCAAAGGAACATTTACTGAAAACACAGGCAGCTATGAAGAATAGTGCAGACAAGCACAGACGTGACTTGCAGTTTTCTGTGGGTTCTTCAGTTTTCCTTAAGCTCCGACCCTATCGACAGAAGACGTTGGCTAAGACATTTTGTCAGAAGCTTTCGGCAAAATATTATGGGCCTTTTACGGTATTGGAACGCATAGGAGCAGTGGCTTATCGCTTGCAATTACCTGCAGACTGTAAGATTCACCCGGTATTTCATGTTTCCCAATTGAAACCGGTGTTGGGAAAGGATCATACGGTGACTACACTACCAGTGTCTTTCTCAGAGAATGATGAAGTTATCTTACAGCCTGAGAAGATAACAAGTTTGCGCTATGATTCAGAGGGACATTTGGAAGCATTGATTCAATGGAAAGGTTTGCCAGAGCATGAATCTTCGTGGTTACGTGTACGGGATGTGCATAGAGATTTTCCAGAGTTCGAGCTTGAGGACAAGCTCAGTCTTATTGGGGGGGGGGTATTGATAAGCCATGGAGAGTCTATTATCGTAAGAAGAAGCATGAAGAGAAGAGTATTCAAGCAGGAAAGAACGTCACAGCTGACGTGGACAATATGGAGTCAGATCAATAACGATTATGGGTTGTTACAGGCAGTTACAGACGTTAGATAATTGAGTCATTCGTCTATTATAAATAGGAGTCTGTTTGTAAAGTCAAGTAGTTTTTGAGTACTGAGTAACTAGGATCTAGACTAGAAGGTCTTGATCACTGGCTCTTGACGAGTGAGTCGTCTTGAGAGTTCTTGTATTGGCTTGTAACTCTGCGTGTAGAGTACAAGAGAGGGAGGCTGGGCGGTAATTCAATAAACATATATACATTCTCTTATCACCAGTGATTTATTATGACAATATTGGAGCCACATACTTAGCTGCAAATCCGGTATTTCATTCACGAATGAAACACATAGCACTTGATTATCACTTTGTTAGACAATTCGTGCAGAGTGGTGAGCTTCGTGTCTCACATATTGCATCTGCAGACCAGCTAGCTGATGCACTCACTAAACCACTCCCACGCTCTCGGTTTGACTCTCTTTGTGTCAAGATCGGACTCTCCAATGGCCGTCCGTCTTGAGGGGGTGTGTAAGAGAATGGAAAGTCCATATTATAGATTCTCTCTAACGTTCTTATTCTCTGTAATTATGATCTCAATATTGTCTTACCTTTACTGTAACCATCGATGTACATACAAGAGCTAAGCTCTACTAATCAATAGAATCATTCAAGTCCAATACTCAATACTCAGTTCCCTGTAAACAGCTCCCTTTAGGGAAGTTCTAATATCACCCAACGCCCAGACCAATGATGTATGCGGCCGCGTATCCTAAAGGAAAAGAAAAAATGAAGTAGAACCGATGGTTAAGTATTAGTGAAATAGTAAATAGCATCAAGTATTAGTAGCTGCAAAGTAGCATACAGCAAAGAAAATGAACCTTGTAGAACTCTGGCACACTGTGAAGCTTTTAAACTTCATTAACGGCATCAAAATGCGTACTTATCTGAATCAAAGATACAAGAATCAGTCCGATGCCTAAACGAGATACTGAGTATACAAAGAGATAGCAGTCAAGGTCACTTCACTATAGCATACCTCAGATAGTCCTGAAGTGGTGATTTCCAAAAGACTTGCCACTTGTTAAAATCAATCAAGTTGTATCTGTGAAGCATGAACCAATTCAAAAATCTCATCGTATACACAATCAGATTGGTTGGTTCATATGGTAGACAAGAATACGATATTGACCTCTTGTGTAACTTGAAGTTTTAGCCAATTTAACTGAACCAAATCAAACCAAAAACCAATATAACACTGAACCAACTCCAAAAAAAAAATCCTCGAAAACTAACGACCGGGCTGATTTGATAATGGGCCTCCAACGAAGACCTAAGAAAACCCTAAATACCCCCTGACAATATATATAATTAGACAACATTCGCCGTTAGCCCTCATCATCATCAGTTTCATCTTGCCTTGTTTTATCTTTCTTGAAGATCCTTCTATCGTTGTTTTTGTTAAATTGTTTCGTCTTTGTTCCAAAAGATGTCCTCTCATTTAAAATAGAGAAGGCAGTGACGACTCGGAAAATATCAAGCTCAACAGACCGGAATGAGGCGTTTCTTCCTTAACCGGAGATTCGTTTCTGTGTCGATAATCCCGCTGAACTGAGCCTTCTCTCTTTGTTTTTTTTTTATTTAATTTTTTCCTTTGAAAATTCGATTGAATTTTGAAATTGTTTTGGTGGTGTGGAGATGACGATGAGGATATAACGCTCCCTCTTCTGAGTTCAGCTGAAGTAATTTGCTGGCAGAATCGAACCTAATATTACTAGCCACCACTGAGTCATATTCTTACCCCACCCATAAATGATTTTGCAAAGTTTTATCATAATTCTTTGATTTTAAATCAGATTAATCTTGAATTTATATAGGCGGTGGTGATAATGATGAAGCAATAAATCTAATCCAACACTTGATCTGATTAATGCTATGTGCATTTGATGTTATCCATGTTTAGCTTCTGAATCTTCCCTGATAGACCCAAGTTATTCATTTACTATATCGATGATCATTGTTTTAGTAGTTAATTCGTAATTCCTGTTCTGATTTTATGATATTGAAATATTTTTCTGTATCGTAAATATGCTCAGCATTTTGTTTTGATAGTTTTTATTTTATTACTAAAACCTAATCTATAATCCAGTTGTCGAAATTGCAAATTTTGGAACTTTGTTTAGATTTCGGATTTTGCCCAAAGTATTTTAGAAAATATGCTTCCCTCCCATGATCCCAATAAGTTCATCAGTTTAATGAGCTGAGACATTAAATTGAACTAAAATTAAAACTTCAGACAGTTCAAGTGTTAAAAACAACCTTACCGTACTCAAACTAAAAGGAATACATAAACCATGTGTCAATGAGATTCGGTTAAATCACTAGAATTACAAGGACCGTTATGATATTAATTGAAGTCAAAGATGTACTTCAAGGATCTAATTAACTTTGACCATGTTTTCATGATCATCTGGATGCTAAAAAGCCAGCATATTCCATTGTGTATGATTCCCTAGTTGGATATAAGGACACCGAAGAAAAAAATAAACAAATGAAAGACTGGTTCACGCCACAGCTCTTTCAAGTCATTGATGCTTTGTTCTCCAAGGGATTGAAGAAGAAATTGCCGGAGAATATGGACTCTTTTATCTGTGCATTACAAAACAGAACATTATATAAAAAGCATACCCTTAAAAGATAAAATAGGTTAGTTTTATTCACCTGTTAAAGAAAGAGAACCGACTTCTCTACGGACATATCTTTCTGTTGCCTGAAACACACAAGCAATGTCTCAAACAGTTTGGTATACAAAGCCTAAAGAGAGGGAAACTCATGCTTTAGCTTTAAAATCTGGTTCATCAGGTGTTGTTGCTCCATCATCAGAAAATATGTTCCTACAATCCAATTCCATTAAAGATCTGAGAAAGTTCCAATATCTATGGCTGCTACAATAATGCATTATACATTCGACTCAAGCTATTTTACTATGTAATCTTTGCCAAATTCAATGCATAAAGCTTTATTTAAGCTTTACCTCCATAACTTGATTTGTAGATCATTTGGTTTAGCGTCCGGAAGTAGCGCCGGGTCATAAACATTTCCATAAAATATTCTCTCAAATTCCTTCATCCACGTCAACAGAAGCAAGTTAACCTGCACTGTCAACAAAGATTAACACCATCTAATTTATTAAGGAATCTTAAAGATTTATTTCGAAACTAAAGCATAGCAAAACCAATTCTAGCACGTACCCCGGTTTTAAATACCCTGACTTCCACATTATGATTGTAGATCTCATACACAGACTGACCAAGATCAACATCTTCCTCTCCCTCTTCTTTCAAGCGCAGTAAAACAATCCACATATGGAGGACAAGCAACGAGTATGTTATTTTGAATATTTTCTCCAAGTTGAATACCGAAAAAACAAAATACAGTTTTGACGCTGAAACTGTTAATCTTCAAATCTACAAATGTCTAAATACAAAGCTATTGAAATTTAATATACTTTACATCAGAGACTCATTTCACTATTAACTAAGTACTACTATACACGCAACAATACATTTTTGGAAAAAAACATAGAATATATTAACTTATCACCTACTATTATATAATACAATAGAAATACCAAGTAATGCTCTTAACAAATAAAGACGACTGCACAATTACATATTTACATCATCCAAAAAAACATATTTAACAACAATAAAAAATATTATGCGTGAAACGCGTATGTGCTCCTAGTATAATATAAAGACATCAATAATACCTTTTTTACCATGAGTTATAAATACAGTATGATCAAACTCTGGGACTCTGACTGACTAATTCCTTTTGAAGACATTTGTGCATTTGGTACCACCACCAAGGAGAATTTTCATACCATATATAACTTCTTTTTTTAATTGCACATTCTGATACTGTTGATCTCCTTCGTTTTCGTTTTTGTTTTTGAATTTTGAATTTTTTTTTTTAAGTTCAAAATAATTTGACGAATCTCTTCTTTCTCTTTCAGCATTTCAAAAATACTTTTCTTTTCATAAATTGTTATAATATCTTTTTGTCTATTGAATTCTTTAACATTGATAATTTTCTTTCATTTTTGACAAAACATAAAAAAATATTGTTTCTTTATGGAGTTTAAACTACTGCCTTTACATTAGCTTTTATCATAAATTCAATTAAAGTTCTATACATTATTTAATATTTAATAGAAATGGTTAGATATATTCATATATATTATCGAAATGGTTAGATACGCTTATAAATATTATAGTATCATTTTACTTTGGATGTCTTTAATATTTTGGAAACATTTTATATGCTTCTAACTATTTTCAAAGTTACAAAATAGTTAGAATTTGTTAAAATTATTGCCAAAAACAATAACAGTTGCATTTTTTTGCATTATTATTAATGATGATATTTTCTTACATTTTGAATGAAGTTAGGATTTCAAATCAGAATAGAAATCAAATCCGAGTCTTATCAGTCATACAAGGATATTTGCAAGCACACCGTTTAGTACCCGTGAAGTCACATATGCCATCTGCCTTTGGTCCAAATTGAGCTTTGCATGCTTGATCACAAGTTCCACGAACAGGGCAGGGACCGATATATTGACCGCATCCCATATTTTCATCAACTAAATAAAAAATAAATAAAAATATTTATTAAACATCGCAGTGAACAAACCGAACCTAAAATTAATGGTGTACAAGAGTTAAAATTTTGTAAATATTGGGATGAACATAATTTAAACATGTATAAAGTTATACCTAGCTAACGCTAACATGACAATTAGTTACAATATTTGGGTCTTAACATTCCGACCCCCAACAAATACAGTATTTGGGATATGTGCTAATGAATGAAGATAGCACTAAAATAATTGTTCTGTGACAGGAAAAATTGAAAACACTTTCATGAATAAATCTTAATAAATGTATACCTAAGCAAAACATGACAATGAAGATGATTGGGAGAACAAGTGAAAAAGCTGCTTTAGCCATTGGTTGTTTTTTTCTTTGAATAATAATAGACTTGAAAAACCGGAGGCCACTGGAAAAGAGCTTTATAGAATTACAAGATGGTCCATTTTAGAAATACAATTATGTTTAGAATGTTTGACTATATATTTAGAATGTTTGACTATATATATTTGACTTTTGAAAATATTTTTTGGTAATCTTTCAAGTTTATCATAAATAAATTTTCATCTCCAATAGTTATTGATTTTTTTAAATATTCATAATATAAAAAATATTATAAATACTCATAATATAAGAGATGATTTTTGAACACAAACATTATGTTAACAACGTGAATTATGAATTCTTATTTTTTTGTTCAGTTTAACTTATCATTGTTAGGATCAAATTTTGTCATTCAAGATTAATGGCCAAAACTACGAACTAACAATGAAAAAGTTCCTTTTCATAAAAGTTTACAAGCCGAAAATTTTGAGTTAATAAATGCGCATATGTCGTGCCGAATTTAACAACGTTTCAGCTAAGATAAATTTGTATAAATTAAAAAAAAATGCTATTCGGAGAATAAGAGACAAACTCAAAATCTCAAAATAGGAAAGATCGGGAGAACTACGGAAACAAGACAAATAGGAATATACGGAAAAATGGAAAGATAGCCAACCTTGGAGGTGTATATAAACAAGTCTAGGACAGAGAAATAGAAACATAAATTTCGCTGTTGGAACTCTCTACAACTTAGAACTTAGGCTTTATAATTATCAACTGTTTACACAGGAGCTGCGATTGCATATGAACTTTAGGCTTATGTGGTTAATCTAACGGAAATTTGAAGCTTTATTGCCTTTCCATACTGTTCTATTGTATTCTCTCTTTCAAACTATCCCCTTGTATTGTTTCATTTTTCAACTCTTTTGCGTAAATTCGGAATAAAGAGCATATTTGTTCTTTTCTCGTTTTTGTTTTTACTTTTAGAATAATTTTTATCGCATATCTTGTCCCTGATTACTTGTTGTTGGCTATCGTAGAATCTGGATCACCGATATTTTCTTATAACTTCCGATTGTGCGGGTTTCCGCTTCCACAACTACTATGAAACTTTCTGATAATACTTGAACTGTAATCAATCAATCTGGTATAGTCAGTATCAGATATTCTTTCCCTTCAAAACGTCATATTCATTCCTTCTTTTCATGTAAATCTCATAAATGTAAGCTCTTTTCTTCAGTATTGTGCATGCACGAGCTTATTCATGGCTTGATTATTCGGAAAGGTAAGTTTCTTAACAATCTCCACTAGCTCGATCTAGAATCTCAGTCATCATCTTCCACACAAAATTTTGTATGCAATCTCAACACTTTTAATACAAGCTCTCATTGTCATTCAAGGATGGTTCATCCTTATTTTCAAAAGATACAAGTTCTATCCAAAGAACTTTTTATTCCAAAAAGCTTCAAAATTTGCCACGCTGCAAGACTTATCATTTAGCTAAACAAAAATGTTGATGTTTGATTCTCTTAATAGTCTCTCAAAATATCCTTTTGAACTTGTCCAATTGGATATACAGGATCCTTTCTATGTTGTTTCTGTTGAGGGGTTTTTAGATATTTTCCTTACTCTTGTAGATAATTGCGCAAGAGTTACATCGGTTTATGTTTTACAATTTTTCCTTATTTCCTCAACCTTGTAGAAACACAATATTCAAAGACATTCAAAGCTATTCGTTCAGATACTGCTCCTGATGTGCTTTATTTCAATTCCCTTCTTGCTTCAAAAGGGATCATTCACTATTTTTTGTGATTATATCCCACAACGAAATTCTGTTGTTGAGAGAAAACATCAACACATCTTAAATGTGGCATCTTTTTATTCCAATTTTCATTTATGATATTGGAGTGATTGCATGCATACAAACCTTTGTCTTCCTTATAAATATGTATCTTCACCACTTCTTTAAAGCAAAATCTTTTCAAACTTCTCAAAAATTGATTACTCTTTTTGAAAAACTTTTGGTTGTCTTTGTTATGCATCATCTCATCTTAGAGACATACATAAGTTCACTCCTCTGTCAAATGCATATGTTTCTCTTGGTTATCTATAAGGATATGAAGGATATAAAGTCCTTCACCTGGAAACTTAATCTCTATCACCAGAAATGTTGCTATCCATGAAGATGTCTTTCTATTTCAAACTTCATATCTTAAGTCTTCCAAATTATACTTGTTTTCTTCTTTGATTCTTCCTTTACATTTTCCAGATACAATAATCCATATTCAAAACACCATATCTCCTTCTATTGGTCTAAACACTACAATCATTCCTCTAGATTTATCTAATGACAGTAGTTTCCTAGTATATTTTGAGAATACTATCGATATGAATGCACACAGACCTAAGAGGAACATTAATGATCCATCTTATTCGACTGCAATATGCTTTATCATGAACCATCATCCATTAGAACACATTTACTGTCATTTTTTCTCGATTATTCTCTTCTGGTCATTCATTATCAAAACTTCATTTTTGCTATATCTGCTAAGACATAACCAAAGAATTTGCCGGAAGCTGTTAGATAAGAAAATGGATTGAATCGATGAATGAAGAACTACATACGTGTGTCAGGACTTGTACTTTCCAGTGGTTTCTATGCCTGGAGGCAAACACCCAACTAGATGTAGCTGGTTATATAAAATCAAACACAATGCATACAAGACCGTTGACGGATATAGACCTCATTTGGTAGCTAAAGAATATAGACAATCCAGTGTGTGGATTACATTGATACCTTCTCTCATGTAGCGAAGCTTGTCACTGTCAAACTTATCCTAGATTTTGCAGCTAGACATGGATGGCCACTAACCCAGATGGATTAGACAATTGCTTTCTTACATGGAGACCTCAATGAAGATATTTATATGAAATTACTGGATATATCTCTTCTCCTAGCTAGAAACTACCACCGAATCCAGTTGGAAGTTTAAAGTCCCTATACGGGCTTAAAACAGCCTCACGATAGTGGAAAAAGAAGTTTTTGATGTTTTACTCAAGAACGGTTATGTTCAATCATAAATTGAACACACATTGCTTGTAAAACATGACGACCAGGCCTTAACTGATATTTTTTTTGGCTTATAACATATAGAATAGAAACCATGCTTATGTTAATATAAATATTGTGATATTATTTAATTGATTTAAATTTCTCGAAAAACAAAATTTTAAATCCAATGAAAACATAATTTCTTTCATATTTCATTTTTTTTCTACTTCACAAAACAATATATAATCATTGATACTATATTATAAATATTATAGTATACTATTTTATTTTATATAAATAGTATAATATATTACAACATTTTTCTTTTTTCTCTTTCTTTTCATCTTTTTTTCCTCATTCTCTTCCTTATACTTTTGAGCCAATTGCATAGAAAATATTAGATAATAATAAAATTTGCAAGGATGAAAAAATAGTAAAAGTTGGATAGATAAACAATAAAATGACACTGATAACCCTATGGAAAGAGAAAGATGGTAATTTATAGTCTATAAATTAGTTTAGCCGGCTAATAAACATATGTTTTTGTTTACATCTTCCTTGATTTTATTTCGGGTAATGTTAACTTAAATACAATTTTGATATGTAAATAAGCACGGTTAAAATGTGATTATTTGATATCCTTCGTAAATTAGCACGGTTATATTCCAATTTATCCGGATATTTTACATATTAGCTAGTTATTATGTTATTGGTCCGCTAACTTAAATAATTATCCATACATTATTATTGTTAGTTGGATTTTTTGATCAGTAGCCGATTATCACTATAGACTCAAACTCTAATAAGTTAAGTAGTTTATATCAATTATCCGGATATCATTATTGTTGGCTGAATGTTTTGATCAATGGTCGGCTAAAGGTATAATAACTTTCACTAAGAGTCATAAGAACCTTGAAAGCAACAGGATCACATTTTGAGGTTTTGGGGAAAATTGATGAAAAATCTGATTATTTGAAAGTTTTGGGGCCAAAATCGAAAAGTCACAAAGATCAGGGACCAAACATGCAAAATCGCAAAAGGTGGAAAAACTCAGATCTCCCACGACCCGGAAGCTTACTGGAATCGATCGGTTCGTGGACACACCAGAACTGCTCGATCTGACATCCTCGACCTCAAGCTTTGATCCTTCAGTCTCGTATGCTGCAAATCGATTGAGACGTGGTGGCTGATACGCTTGAATAACTTCTTTCAACTCCGCTTGCAACCTCTCGAGCATGACGACACAGAGCCGAAGGTGGTGCGCGATGGTGCTCCGGCTCCAGTTCCGGCGACTCTATGGTTTGTGGTAGGGACTTACTCTTAACCCAACGGGTTCCTTGCCAGCAGCAAAAATCCGACATGGTAACTTGATGGTCTCCATCTCTACTTACAATAGATAATATCAAGACCTGAAATCCCCTGTATATTAATTATTAATCGAGTAACATTTGAAAAGATGTTACCTCAATTTTGTATTAATTAAAATAGGCCCCAATGCATAGGTAGCACTCAATTAGGTAGTCAATTACATTCAATTGAAAAATAAGTAGGTCCACATTCGATTTTTATATGTTGTTAGATACATAAGTTGGTCAAACTATATGATATAATGATATGATATGTTATTTTCTTTCCTTAAATCAAACCTACGGAATTACCATAAATGACTAATATATATATAT
>NC_027749.1:14146446-14162891 GCF_000695525.1 Brassica oleracea var. oleracea | reverse complement strand
TTTCAAAAGTATGTGAAAGACTAAAGTCAAAGTAAATATGAATTTAGAATAGTAGTTATATTTTACTAATCAAAATACCGAAAAAAACCGAACCGAATCGAAACCAACCCGATATCTGGATTGAACACCCCTAATCCAAATGAAGCCAAACTATTGTTTCATTCTCCAAAATATAATAAAAATAATAACTTAATTCTGCGCAAGGCGCGGATCTTATCCTAGTAGAAGGATAAATGATATGAGACCTAATGCTGGAAAATAATTCACAACGAAAAAAAAAAAATTTAATCGTCCCAATCGGAATAAAGAATGTAAAAAACATATGATTTCGTCATGAACAACATAAGATTTAATGAAGAAAACTTACAATTGACAGAGCCTAGAGAATCCGGTGAGATTAATCTTAATTTGGAACAAGGGTTCCAGCGGAGTAAACAATAAAATTGGGACATATGAGAGATGATAGGGTTGATTTCGAAACGATGAGTGTATCGATTATAGTGTATAGCAGTTAGGCTTTTAGGTTGTGTTGTATGATGAATATGGGTGATACAGACATTAAAAAAAAAACACATGAGCGAGAAATGTTGAATTTCATCTATGAAAATTATGTAGTTAGCGGTGTATAGGGAATGCAGTTTCTCTATATATTTTCCTCTTTTTTACCATTTTTTCCGTTATCCTCCTACATATTTTTTCACTTGATCCTCATTTTCTTTGTGCTTATTCTCTTCTTCCTCTTCATTCTCCTTCTATTTCTTTATTATTATTGTTTTCCTTCCTACCGGTGGTATATCTCTTCCTCCTTACTCTCTTCCTACACCTTGTGTTTCTTGTTACCCTTCGCAGTTATTAAAACGAATGGAGCAAATGAATAAAATACATTGTATTAACATAAATTGATTGAACTGTACTATTTGTGTAATATATACAATATAATATGCAAGTTGTATATTTAATAAAATGCAAGCACATGCATGAAAAAAGAACTATGTCCACATTTATGTCAAATTGTCACATCCATCACCCACTTTATTATATAATTATTCAGTTAATATTGTTTCCCAATATAGGTAGTAGGCAAATTAACCCTTATAAATATCCACATAGTTTTGCAAAAAAAAAAAATCATTTTCACCAATATCAAACATTAAAATCAATCATGTATCTTTTTTAAATCGGCATCTTAAATAGCGTCATTTTTCAATTTGATTCGTTTTTACGGTATTCTGCTTGATTTGCCTAATAGTAGATTTTCGGTCTCTTCGTTACATCTCTGTAATGGTAGGTACTCTTTGATCATATGCTAATTGGTTTATGCTTTTAACTTTTGTCACTTATACAATTAAGTTTTTGAAATTTACACTTTAACTAAGAACTTGCTTGGTTGAGTTTTTGAAAAACATTAAGCTTTTGATATGTAATGAAATTTTGTTAATAAAAAAATTAGGAAATCACTAAAAAGTGTAAAACTATACATTTTTTATTCTTCAATGCTTTCACATAATAATTTTGACAGAATTTCAATTTTAATATATTATATACTTTAAATAATTTTATATAATGACCTTTTATATAATAATATCAAAATTTAGTTTTATATTAATATATAAAACAGATTATTAATTAATATTACTATCAATTATTATTATTATATAATAGTACTAAATATTTAATCTAATAAAAATTAAATATCAAGAAATATTTCAGGAAAACCATAAAAAAATAATTATATATGTATATATATATATTTATAGGATATTCTTGAATAATTAGGTTAAATATTTTCTTATAATTTGTCTTATAAATAATTTACAATTGTGCTAATCACTTCTAAATTTTATTATATAAAACAAATAATTTTGTTTTTGTTATTTAATGATACATTCTAGTGGAAGATTAAAAACATATTTAGAATTCCGAACCGAACTGATAAAAATGACCCTGAATCAAACCCGACATAATACCCAAATGAGTGTTTTTCTACAATATTTTAGGTTTAAACCAAATCCGAATAAGTATCCGATAAAACTTCAAAAAATGAAAAACCCATGAAACCCACATAAACCTCAATTTAGTCTTGAAAGGTACCCAAAAAATTTCAATGAATCTAAAACATGGATAAATAACTTAAATATTTGGTTTAATATATATTTAAATATTTGGTCATATGCTATGTTTTATATATTTTTGAGTTTTGAAGTAATTTTAGATTTTATAATATATTTACAAAACATAAATGGGTAGAAGAATCCCCACCAAACCCACTAAGTTTCGAACTAAACCTGAACATAATTCAATCTTTTATGTATATGTGAATGACGTTTAAACATATGACCCAAAAAAATCCCAAACTCTTAACATTCTTGTCAATTTTTAATATATATATATATAAAAGCTAAATTCTAATTAGTATATTTTTTTGAACAATTAGTATATTATTATTAAAATAAATAAAATAATTGAAAAGTAATGAAATAGTTTATTTTGTAACTGAAGTAATAAAATAGTTTATCGCCTAGGTTCATACTCGTCTCTAATCGTTAAAAAAAAAAAAAAGAAAAAAAAATTGGTCACGAATCAATTCACGGTTAAGTTGGTAAGAATCAGACAAGAATGGTTACTGGCTCCAAAGCACTCTTCTGTGTTGGCTTCGAAGATAATTCTCAAAATTAGGGTTTTTGTGTGTGTGTGGGTTAGACTGTTCCATCTCCCCCTTCCTAATCCTCACCCTCCTCTCTTTCAATCGGACATCTCTCTGAGTTCGAAGGTCACTCTTCCATTTTCTGTTCTTCTAATTGCGTGGTATTGATTCTCTACTTGTGGATTGTTTTGACGAAAGACCCTTTTTTTTCCCCTTCTCCGCAGGCTGAAGGTGAAAAAGCAATAGTAGTTTAAGATGATCTCGTAAGCGAGAATGCCAGGCATCCCTCTCGTCACTCGTCAAACCTCTTCGTATGTTCTCTTTCACTTGACACACTTTTAGATTTTACAAAGCTCAAGAAATGAGTCAGGAGAACACTTTGTAATGAGGTTGCTTGCAAATCGCAGGTGTTCAAGAAGCACAGATCAGATGTGCAATGAAGACCCCCGTGTGCATTTGTCTGAAGAGGAGAAGATTGCTGCTGAAGAGAGCTTGGAAGCGTATTGCAAGCCCGTTGAATTTTACAACATTATCCAGCGCCATGCTATTAAGAAAGTATGTTTTTCATTTTACATTTCTTTTGAGGGATGTGTATGATTAGTTATGAGTCCATCCTAACTATTTCTTTCCTCCCTCTCTGGTGTAGCCTTTGTTTCTTCAGAGATGTTTGAATTATAAGATTGAAGCAAAACATAAAAGCAGGTGAAGTTTTTTTTTTTCTTGTCTTCTGTTCAGAATCTTCATTGTTTTTTTTCTTCTAGTCACCTTAATGCTTTGTTAAGTTTATGAGACTTTCCGCTTTGATGCAGAATACAAATGAGTGTGTTCCTTTCTGGGACTACAGATGCTGGGGTACAAACTCAAAAGCTGTTCCCTCTGTATATTTTGCTGGCAAGACTCGTTTCTCCTAAGCCTGCTGCAGAGGTATGCGTTTGAACCTCAAAATGAATTTGATTGATCATTATCTGATGTCACTAACATTCTTCTTTTTTCCTTTTGAAATTTTCAAATTGTAGTATTCGGCAATATATAGGTTCAGTAGAGCATGCATCCTTACTAGTGTCCTGGGGGTCGATGGAGTTAGTCAAGCTCAAGCCAACTTTCTTCTCCCTGATTTGAGCAGGCTTGCCTTGGACGCAAAATCAGAATCTCTAGCTATCTTATTTATCAGCTTCGGTGAGTTAGATTTATTTGAAGACATTCATATATATGTCCTGTATCCAACAGATAAACTGATTAAATGATTTTTCTTTCTTGTAGCTGGTGCGCAAAACTCTCAGTTTGGCATTGATTCAAGCACTATACACTCAGGTACTATTTTTTTTATTATAAAAGTTATGTGCTATTTTTTTCCATGTCATATTGTGGAAATATAGAAACCTCAGTCCTGTTTAATAGCTAAATGATATAGCTATGTGTTGACCCTAAGAGTTCTTCAAAGCAGAAAGCAGTAAGACTAAGATGAAATTTACCGAGTATTGAACTCCCAGCCCTATATTTAAGGAACCAAAGAAACTGAGTTTTCTATGTATACAATAGAGAAAGCTATGTGTAATGAAAAATGCAAGCACGGTCTGGGGATTTAAATGATATCTGATTTGAAATTCTTGTTTTTTTTTTTGTTCTAACCTCATGCTATTATTGTTATTTTATACTTTTTTATCTTTTTATTTTCAAAGTCTCTTTCTTCTATGATAATAAGAGTTTTTTTTTGTTGTTGCAGGAAATATAGGAGGACATTGCCTATGGAGCAAAATACCTCTTCAATCTCTCTATGCAACGTGGCAGAATTCTGCAGACTTGGAATTGGGACAGAAAGTAAACTCAGTCTCTCTTGTTGAAATGCAGCCTTGCTTCATTAAGGTAAATATTATTTCCTAAATCTTTTTATTTAATTACTGTTCAAGTATGTTATGCTCTTCACCATTTAAATGAAACCATTACTGATATAACTTGTCCATTTCTGCAGCTAAAGTCTATGGCTGAGGAAAAGTGTGTCTCGATTCAAGTTCCCAGCAACCCCCTCACCTCGGTAACTTTGCTATACTTCCATCCGTTGTTCTGAAAATGTTGTGCAATGGTATCTTATAATTATTGTACTTCTTGTTTGAAGAGCTCACCCCAGCAAGTGCAAGTCACCATATCTGCAGAACTGGTTGGGGCAACAGAAAAATCTCCGTATAGTTCATTTTCATATAATGGCATCTCTGCCTCTTCTCTGGTACAAATTATCAGGTAACTTTAGTTTAGTCTACAATCTTTCTTTCCTCATCTCATTGTGTTTTGTTGTCAGTTTTCTTGAATTGCTTAGTGTTACCTACAACTTATAATGTCCATTTTCTTCATGTTGACTCTAAATCACTATGCTATATTCATTGCATAGGTTGAGAAAAGGGAATGTAGTTTTCAATTACAAATACTATAACAACAAACTGCAGAAGACTGAAGGTAATTTTGTATATCACTAACCTGTGTAGGTAAAGAATTTGGTATCTTCTTTCTTGTTGTAAGTAACATCTTGGATTCTGTTTGCCTTGTGTCTTGCAGTAACTGAAGACTTTTGTTGTTCAATCTGCTTAGTAAAATGTGGCAGTTTCAAGGTGGACTTTCATTTCCATTCTCAGACATAGATACAGCTATAATGACTAGTATTTGTAGTGATGCAATCCTTTTTTTTTTTGGTTCCCAATCATGTTGTAGGGCCTGAAATATCATTTGCCAGCAACCCATGATCTCTTCAATTTCGAATTTTGGGTTAGTAACTTCAAAATTCAGTTAGAGATCTTTCTCAGTATTGTTTTTCCTTTTTTATGCCACTAATCTGCTCCGCTTGGGTTTTAGGTAAGTGAAGAATACCAGGCTGTAAATGTGTCTCTTAAGAGTGAGACAATGATCGCCGAGGTTAGAGCATCTCCTTTATTCGCTTTATGTTTATTAGTTTTTGTGCTGTAATTTCAATTTCCAACTTAAACATCCTCAATGAGTTGTTGGAGTGGTTAAATAGTTATTGTTCTCATTGACTTAAGAGATTAAAATCACAATGGCATGACTTTGACACTTAACTTTTGATAATATATTCTATGTCTTCGTAGTTTTTCCAATTTGATGATCACTCTTACCAAATTTTCTAAATGTAAATGTTCATGAAAAAAATTTCTCAGATTAATGAGGGCGGCATTGATCCAAAGCAGCAAACATTGTATTTCTGGTAAGTTATCTATGTTTCCTTTACTTATCTTACTAGCAATTGGGTGTCAGTCTTACAGACCATAAGAATATTATGTGACAGTTCAAAGAAATACAGACGTAGGAAGCATAAGAGTCAAGTACGGAGCTCAAGGCAGGGGCGCCAACTTGGACTAGGCTGCGAGGTGCTAGATAAGACTGATGGTTAGTGGTCGTTTGTAATGGATCTTACTTGGATTTGGCTTCTTTTGGAATGAGAGCATGTCTACTTTTATATCTTAATTTCTTATGTGCATTCAACATCATTGGATCATTTGGTACATCTTTTTAAAATTTTATTATCAGATGCTCATCCTGTTAGAAGTAAGAAGAGCCGGATACCACATGGAAATGGGGTTGGTGAGTCGTCTGGTCAAAGAGTTCCTCCTGCAGATGTGCAACCAGGTGGTGATCCAGATAATGTGCAGTCAGTAGCTGGAAGTACGATGCTGCAGTTTGCAAAAACGAGGAAGCTATCTATAGAACGGTCGGACTTGAGGAAGTATGTTTTTACTTTCTTTGATTCTCTGTCCCAAATGAGGTGACTGATGTTTTCAATGTTTTTATCTCCTCCAGCCGTTGCCTCCTTCAGAAGAGACAGTTCTTTCACTCTCACCGATCTCAGGTGACCTATTTCTTCTTTAGCTCTCTTTCTTATGAAGATTACAACTGATTGTGTTTGTACTATCGCAGCCCATGGCTATAGAACAAGTACTTTCTGACCGAGATAGTGAAGATGAAGTTGATGATGATGTGGCAGATTTTGAAGATAGAAGGGTATGAATATGATGATGCCAATGCAGCCAGTCTTCCATATTCCTTTCTATTGAACTTTATAAGAGCTAAATTGTTATTAAATAGTATGGTAGAGGTCTCAATAAGAAATATGTGAGCAAGCCTCATGGTCTGATATGGAACAGTAGAACCAGATTAATAATGTGCTTATATAGCACTTGTTATAAAACGAAACTGTCTCTGTTTGTTCTCGGTTGTTACATAGTTTGTCTGATTCCTCACTTTTTTACAGTGAATGATTTTTCTCTCTTTTACTATCTGTAAATCTTTACTTTCTCTCAGATGCTCGATGATTTCGTGGATGTGACTAAGGATGAGAAGGAGATGATGCACATGTGGAACTCGTTCGTGAGGAAGCAACAGTATGTGTCTCTTTTTAATAATATACCTATGATGTTTACTCTTACTGCAAACAAATTTAGAGGCATATCTTAGAGGATAATCTCAGGATAATCATTACCTTGACACTTTGCAGAGTATTAGCAGATGGTCACATTCCATGGGCATGTGAGGCGTTCTCAAGATTACATGGACCAATCATGGTTCAAAGACCCGATTTGATCTGGTAATTTAACTCTCATTTCCTCCATATTCTTAGTTTGAATATTGTTTTCATAGAAGAAAGTGGTTTTGTTGATAAAGGTGAGTACTTGTGTAGGGACTGGAGAATGTTTATGGTGAAACTATGGAACCACGGCCTTCTTGACGCCCGAACCATGGACAAGTGTAATGTCATTCTTGAAGAGCTCCAAACTGAAAATCCAGAAACAACTGTTTAAATAGAAGAGAAATGCCAACATTAAAAAAAAATGAGAGCGAAGAACAATTTTAGGTTTAACATCAAAAAAATTCACATTTCTTTATTCAGGAGTTTATTATTTTGCTTTACATATAGAAGATTTGGTAATATTACATTTATCAGAAAGATATAATAATCATTTAGTAAAAAGGGACTAAAGAATTGTCCAACATTATTGAAAAAAAAGGGAATGCAAAGAGCTTCACTTGAAATGTTCTTCAAAGGCATATAAAAGGGACCAAAGAGTAATTCATAAGTGTTGAACAATAGCAGGTTCTCTCGAGCGGTGGTTGAGTCTTTGGTTGAACTCTTAACGAATGAGGAGGATACTCCAGATCTTATGATCGAGTTCCTATTCTTGGTGACCACAATATTTGTGTTTATACTTTTGTCCTTCCCTTATAAAAAATGTGTTCGAGATTGACAGCTTTATGAATTCTCCTCCTTTTTGTTTTACTTCTGTGGCACAACAATACGTAACGACTCTTTCGCTAAGCACCAAACCGACCCAGGCCTTGTTGTGTTGAGGTTCCTGACCAAACGTGGCTTTGCCATCGTCTCTGATGTGATGTGCTCAAAGAACATGAATATAAAAAGTGGCCTTGCCATCGTCTCTGATGTACTACATATATTGTACTGAAGTCGAAGCACATACAAGACATTTTTGTTGTTGCCAGAAAAGTAAACAATACTCATATACCAGAATTCTTTTATGCTTTGCTCATTTATCTTCTTTATAATAAACATAAATATTTCGTTTAGATTGTTATGTTCATTAAGATTGTGTATATCATGAAAATATTAAGTTGGTATTCTTAAGGTATGGGGCGCAAATATACCATCAGTTATTTGAGAAAAATCTCATCTTTTTTATTTTTCTCTGAAACAAGACAAAATTTTGATTTTTGTTAAGAATTTTCAGTTTTATTTTGGATATCGATATTTACATACATTGGAACCAAGAGGAAAGAATAGAAGATCTAGCATCTTTATGACCCCTAATCTATGGTTAATATCATTTACTGATATCGAAACAACGCATAATGGTAAAACAGTATTTCTTACTTTTGTATACGAGGATCCTGTCCAAAAGCTAACATATAGGTGTGGAAAGATTACACATAATAGATCAGAACCCTGGATTGTTATTGGAAATTTAAATGAGATTACAGTTAACCATGAGAAACAAGGAGAAACTTTAAGGAATGCCTTAGCATTTGTGCAGTTTAATAATATGATTTAATAATATGATTGAATTTTTTGGTAATAAAGATTTGCCTTATCGTATGAGTCTCCTCATTTAGTAACATAGTCCCTGTGTTTACCTCCAAATTGTTAAGACGATGTTAGTAACCAAAGTTTAATAATTTCCAATCTGCATTACAATGGAAGTAATATTACTTGTAAACTCTATATTTATTTTCTTTTCCTCGAAACAAGTGTTACTGAAACAGAGAATTCTCCGTCATTAGTACATAAAATAGCTGACAAATTACAAGCTTAGGTAATCATAAAACTTTGATTACTCTCGGGTAAGTAAGTCTATACAATTTAGAAAATAATAATATTGAATGACGCTCCCCTTGCCTTCAATCTTCAGGGGATATAATACATTGGATTTGCAAGTTTGAAAGATCGTTGAGACATGGAGGAACCCAACAGATCACTCCATTGGTCACCCGAGTTGCCTCTAAGCCTAAATCCCTCTTTCACCATCTCATCCCTCTTCTCAGATTTGTACAGCGTCGCCATCTTGTGCTGTTCATCTGGAGATCTGCAAGTCCAAATAAATAAAGCTTTAAGAGTAAAACCAACGAGCTACATGAGTAAGAGAATATACCTGAGAATGAGCTTGTCCCAGTTCTGGAAACCGGCATTGATGAGGTTCTCAACAGTGACAAGCCTGTGGCTCTCTTTCCTCCCGGTAAGCAAGAAAACTCTGTACCCCAAATCTACAACTCTTTGGTAAAGCTTCAAGCTTGGTGCTATGGCTGGTGCCACTCCTCTCTCTACCCATTTATCGAACTCTGAGTGATCAAACAGCTCAAGCCTGCAACATTGTTCGGTAGTGAGTAACTAAACCAAACCAAGTTTTGAGAAACTAAACCAAGTTTTGAGATTGAGAAAACGTGTAGGTACCCGAAGCCATGGTCGATGTAGTACGGAAGATTGGACAAGAGAGTCTCGTCGATGTCGAAAATCCACGCGTCTTTGCCGTCGCCGGCGGAGAAATCGACGGTGCTCGCGAAGACGGAAGCCTCTTCGGAGACTCTCTCGAGATCGGCGACGTAAGCTTTACCCAGCACGTAGTCCTTTACGTAGTCGGCGCACTCCGCTGGAATCGTGCTCCACGGGGCGAGGTTGTTTGTCTCCGCCGCGAATCTCCAGCTCGTGCAATGCAAATTGACCTCGTCTCCGTCGTCTCTCTTGGGCTCCTCCGACGGGTACTTGATAATCGACGACGGGTCCGAGAGTTCACCGGAAAACGCGGAGGAGAACAAGGAAACAACGAGGAAAATGACGTGAATCATCATCGGAGAATCAAATCGATCAAAACACACAAACTTTAGGTTTTATTGAAAGTTCAATTGGTTCTTTAGCAATCAAATCGAGAAATTTGAATCGAATGAGGGTTTATTGAACAAGGAATATAAAAGTATAAATTGGATTAACGGAGTATCCTAACTCGTGTAAGGAAGAAGAAAGCTTCGATTTTTTTTAATTCAATGGAGAAAGAAAAAAAAAAAATCTAATCGGAATGGTAAAGACAGGACTGGCCGGTGACGTGTGTGAGGAGATTAAGTCTTTTTTTTTAAGTGTCTGTTCGTTTTGAGGGTTCGGATCTAAAGATCAGATCCGATTGGGTGGATGATCCGAATATTCGTAGATGTTCTGTGGGGGGTCCACAGCTGGTCATTTGGTTAATGCCTAATCACAAAAGTTGGTCCTACTGATTAATGTATAGGTTCTTCCAAGCTTAGGTGTAGAATTCCAGTTATTTTTTAAATTCTATGTATTTGAATCGTATTTTGTATTATGTGATGAATTTTATAAGAAAATAGAATTGTTCATCTGAAATTTCTTAAGAGTTATTCATAATTATATTTTATAGGTGATATCATATAACTATGTTTTCACAGATTCTTACACTCTTTATAAAATTTGGCTAGGATCCTAATCAGAACTCTTTAAAACAAAAACAATAGAGCATTGAAAACAGATACTTGCATGCACGCATAGCAGCTACGCGTGAATACCGTGTTAAATTGTTAATGTGTATTGATTGTTAATTAAATAGTTTGAAAATTAATTATTGTAAATCCTTGTTATGAACAAAACTTGTTTGTACACTATTGGCCAAAACTGAATATAAATATACATGCTTTCATTTGTTTAATTTATGTTCTTCTGATATGATTACTTCTATGACAAGTTAACAGATTGGAGACTCATTCAATCATTTTATATTAATTATTACTAATTTACTACATATTGTAAAATTTACAAAAATGAATAATGCAATGTAATGTAATGGGAGAATAGTCAAATGATCAAAACATTTAACATACATAGACTTCCACCCAAATTATAATGAAATACTAGGAAACTATTACCCAATAGATCTAGGACTCCAGTCTTAATATATGAATATTTTGTATGAGGAATTTAGCAGATAAGGAGTTAAATAACTGAAAAATAAAGAAATCTCTAAAGATAAAAATGTAGTGTGATAACCAAACATAACACAATATGATATTTGTATAAAATAGTTTCAATAGATTTACTGCAATATGATCCATTATAATATATTTAAAATTACTAATTTATTTAAATTTACAATTATAATAAGATAATTAAAAATATAACAGATTTTTGGTCGTGTATAGCACGGGAAGTAACACTAGTTTGTTTATATTTAGAAATTTAACAACCCTAATTAATTCAAGTATTGTCTATGCCATGTTATATTGACTTTAAATTTATCATGATTTTATAAGTCATAAAGTAAAGATCGGATGTCAAGAAAAAGTGTTATACAAAATATTTAAATATAATATTTGCACTGTAACTGATAAAAAAAAAATCCTATATATATTGATATGATCAGCACCTTGAAAATAAGGTACAAACCAAAATACTTGATCTAAAACTCAAATAAACATCACAAAAAGGCAAAATTAACACAACATTATCATCTCAAAATTTGTCATTATTATTTTAATTTTAAATCTGTAAATCAAATTAGAAAGAAACATAACTCACGCTTAGCGCGCGGGTTCTAGACTAGTTTATGTTAATTACATATTAAGATTATTCTGTAATTTCTATCTTGCGGCTTGCAAATCAAATCCAAAAGAAAACAGAATCACATGTTTGAAATGTAACAAAATAGCATATCAGTTGAGAATATATATATGATTAATAAAAATCAAGTCATGGTCAATCTCATGTGTTATAGTACTAATACATATCATAAAATTAAGGATATATAATTACAACAATTTCATATAATTGCTTCAATCATTCTCCATAATAATATCATAATCTCCAATAACATCATTCCTCACGGTGCGCTCGCTTTTGCTTGCCTTACTGATTTCTACGGCACCACTCGACAATGGCTGCATGAAGAGTGTGGTTGGGCAAAAGGGTCATGTTTTCTAAGGGGGAATCAGTCACCGGCGAGCTACGGTAGTCCTCCATCCACTTCTCTATGGCTTTCCGGTCATAAGTGTATCCGTCAGCCGCAATACATGGATCCTTCATCACATCCTGCAAACATCATAACAACATTCTTCTCTAAACCAACCTGAGACTTCTTTATCAAGCAAACGGATGACGTGATGACCAAGTTATATTACCTTAAGTAATGGGCAGATGAAATGGCTTGGAGGTTGCTTCGGCGCAGAGGCAATCGTTTTTCTTGCTTTCTCAGCAACCTTCTTCAAGTTCTCTAAAACTGGAAGAATCTGCTTTTCCAGGTCTGGCCTGTCTTTAGCTCGGATCTCTGTGCAATGTAGAGCTAATGCAGCTAGTTTCCGGGTTTCTTCCATTGGCCAGCCACCTGCTTTTTTATCAAGAATCTGTATCAGCTCGTCGTCATCATTGTTCTCCATGGCTATTTCTACAGTATAGGTCAGTGCTATAGCCGGCTGAGCGGTGAGAAGCTGGAGAATGATCATTCCCAACGCATAGACGTCTGACTTCGGAGATAACATCCCGGTTCGTTGGTATTCAGGATCGATGTAACATAATGTTCCCACGGGGCTCGTCTGTTTGTACATTGTGAACTTGGTTGATAAGAGGTCGGTTTGGATCATTGTGGAGAGACCAACATCTCCTACTTTGCTTACGAAGTTGCGATCAAGAAGGATGTTGGCTGGTTTAAGATCACGGTGGATGATTGGTGTCGGTTTTGACTTGTGGAGGAAAACTAGCGCTGATGCAACTTCCCAAGCGATTCTGAAACGTACAAACCACGGGAGTGGCTGGCTGTTGTTGACTTGGAAGATTCTATCTTCCAAGCTACCGTTCTCCATGTACTCGTAGACTAGAGTTCCACTCTCAGGGCATGCTCCTAAGAGGAGAACCAAGTGTGGATGCCTGATTTTGCTCAAGATCTCCAGCTAAGAGAGAATATGAAAATGTCAGTTATTTTTCTCTTTAAAGTAGGGAGAAAACGTTAGGAATGCATACGTTGGGGTGGGCACCAGATTTTTCGGATCGAAATGAATAACAAATCGAATCAAATTTAACGAATAAAATGCGCAGCCTTATATATATGTACCTCTTGATCGAATTGCTTAGATAGATTACTTTCAGGGGAATGCAAAACTTTGACAGCGGCGACTGTATGATGAAGACTGCATTTGTAAACAGCGCCATAAGCTCCTTCTCCGATCTTAAGCTCTTGAGAGAATGATGAAGTTGCGGTACTGATTTCTTCCCAAGTGAACTCTTGGTATTGCACTTTAGGAGCCACCTTAGGAGCCACAAGGGAGCTTTCTACAAGCTTCTCCTTCTCTTTGGCTTCGCGGGCTACTTTCATCTCAGCTTCTCTTCTCTGTGCAGTCTCTTTCTCTTCCATTCTCTTCTTCTGTGTTTCCTTTTCTGCTAACCCCTTTGTTCCTTGATCTTTTAGTGTTAGGTCTTCCAACTTTAGCTCATTGAGCTGAAACCATAGAAGAAAGATTTTATTTAGACACACAAACCCATTTCTTCTTTGAAGCTTCAGGAAATACACTAGAGGTGGACCTTTCTAGAAGCATCCAAGGTCTCTACTTGAGCCACTGCATACATTTCCTGAGCTTGTCTAAGTTCATCTCTCAACTTTGTAATTTCTTGGCGTGTGTCCTGATATCAATGAAAACTCACGTCTCATTTCAAATGCTGTCCATAATTTCACAAGAAGAGGTTTTTTTTTTGAAACACCACAAGAAGAGGTTCAAATATGGAAAGTTAAACCTACCTGGTCGTCTGTGAAATAATCTTCACCTGGATCAGTAACATTTTCATATTCAGGGTTGCTAGATATATGACTGTTTCCGTCTTTTCTGTCATCGAAAGTATAGGATGTTTCTATCTTGCTTACTTCCTCTGGAGCATCCGAACACACACTTCTTGTTTCATCAGAGTCGGTTTCCACACGACCAGAAACCCCTCTTACTATTGTCGGGAGATGTTGCAATCTCTTATTGGACAGACCAAGAGACTTGGATTTGAGTGCATTTGTTGACGACATTGCATCTACCCAAAATAAAATAAAAAATGAAAATCGAATACAATATTTCCAATCATGCATACATGAGTCTCTCTGCTTAAAAAGCTCCGAACCTGAGATAGTCCCTGAACCTGAAGAACAGCTGGAGCTTCTCTCACTACCAGTATCTCTTAAAATTTCATTTCTCTCTGTGTCTGAAGCTGAAGGTAATTTCTCTTTCGAAAGAATATACACTCCTTTTGAGACAACATAGACTGTGCATAGGTTTGACACATAGTTTGATATTTTCTCGGTAATATCATTATTCCTGTAATTTGTCTCATCACATATATCATGGAGAAAACGCTATGGAATAATCATAACATTAAACCAGAAAAGGATAAGACTTACCCGTACAAGCCAACATTACATGAGCGTCCAATAACAAGCCTGCTGATCGAACGCTGATTAACCTCTCTGGTTATTGCCACTGCAACACTATTTGATTCTAGCACTAAAAGTTCCACTACAACCTTTTGGTTAACAAGATTCAAAACGTGTGAGTTTCATACACATTTAGCTATAAGATATCTGAGAGAGAAAAAAAACCTTTTTACGCTCGCACATCTTCTTGTAAGGTTTCAGAAGTGTTTCCTTAGTCTCCTCCATAACTTGTCGTCTATAAGTAGCCGCCACGTCCTCTGGTGCCTCAGAGATAGAGACTATGTTTCCGGCTTAGTAAGGAAACAGAAACCAGTTTTCAGGATCTTTAATTAGTCACATAAAGTCTCAGGTAGAGAAGAAAATCTGTAGAACTTACAAGGTGTAGGTATAGAAGTGAGCTTTGGATGGATGTGAATCAGCTTGAAAACAATATTTTTCTCGGAAGCAAACTTCTTGAGCGCCCATTTAAGTACATTCTTGCTTTTGGTACTACCACTAATAGCTACCGCAATGGTCAACGATTGAGAAGGAGACGCATGATTAGAGCCGGTACTCACAGGAAGCGCCGGTTTGGGTTCCAGATACGAATTTTTGAAAAAGAAGTCCATTTATTTCTGAATAGATAGCCTTTTCAAAAGCTGCTTGGAGCCTCTAAAATGTCAGAGTCGGCTCTGCAGAAGAAGTTCTGCAACGGTTCAAGTCGTGGCTTATTTTTGTCTCAAAGCCATTTGGGACATAAGTCAGGACAACTTCACAACTGAAATCAAATCAAGATCCGTTTTGGTTTGGGAAGTAACCGAGGAACATTAGAGAGAAATTGTTATCACATTGGTCAATAAGGAATGCAAAGCTTTTGATAGAGAGAGTGCATAGATCAAGAAGATGATTTGATATTACTCATGATTAAATCTCTCAAAATTTCAATCTGGACAAGTTATTATGAATACTGATCAAAAATTCCAAAGTCAAATTAGATGGACAGCTAGACAATACAGAAGGTGAGGAGATACTTGCAAAACTATGAAAATGAATCATTTTCAGAACTAGAAATGTATGATCTGAGTAGAGCACATAAGTTTTGAACTTTACCAGAAACCCATCAAGTCAAGCATGATCAATTATAATCTCTAATAAACCAGAAAAAAAAATCAAAACTTTGACCAACCTGATGATGAATAGAAGATGTCAAGAAACTCAAACCTAAAGAGAAGAAGTTGGGGCAGACTCTCTCAATTTGACATCTTGAAGTTGAATGAGGGATGGAATCTTGTATAAGCCATGCACGTTCGTGCTCCTAATTTCACACAAAATCAAGTCCTTTGAATAAACCACATCATCTTATAACGCTTCTTAAATTATTTTTGTTATTACTGTTGTTTGAGAATAAAGTAAACAAAGAGATATCTATTCAATTAAAATGGAAGTTACAACTTTTTTTTATGTGTGATTTTTTTTAAATAGACATTCTCCAGAAAATCATATTTCATTTATCTCTAATTAGCATTTTGGCGTCATTAAGATATCACATCTTATACAATCCACACATATGATAACACTACAAGAAAACACAGTTTTAGCAAGGAAATTTAACGAGGAAAACTAATCCTCGTGAAATTACGTTGACTTAACGATGAAATTGCGAGGAAATAAAGTTTCCTCGTAACGGCCTTGTAAAATACCGAGTAATGCGTTTCCTCGTAAAATCGTCGTAAGTTGACGTGGTTTTTCCGAGAAAAATGTGTTTCGTCGCAAATTCATCGTAAAATTAGCATGATTTTTACGAGGAAATAACTTACGAGGAAAGAACGAGAAATCCACCAACTTAACACGTTTTTTTT
>NC_027749.1:14136537-14141796 GCF_000695525.1 Brassica oleracea var. oleracea | reverse complement strand
TTTTTTTTTTGTTATTGTATTTTAAAATTCAAAACTTATTTATATATTATATAATTTCATTTTGCTCGGCCAAAAAAAAATTGTCTATTCGATTTAATTTCAATTAAAATTTTATTAATAAATTAAATAAATATAATTTTTATTTTATTTTTATTTATAAATTCAGTAAATAGAAAACAAAGTAATTTCGTCGCTAATTCCCGATGTATTAACGAGGAAAATTAACGACAAAATCTCGAGGAACTATTAACGAGGATTTTACGTGGATTCTATTTCGTATACTTTACGATTCTATTACGACGAAATATTTTCGTGTTCTTTACGTTTTTATTACGACGAATATATTTAGAGGTTTTTGCGGGTCTTTTACGACGAATCCTTTTCGAGTTTATTACGAGGAAGCACAACGACCGCGTTACGTGGAAAGCCCACGTGGTCTTTACGAGGAAAACTTAATTCTTCTTTACGAGGAAAATATAACCTCGCTAATGGACGAGGAAATGGCGACGAATCTTCTCTTACGACAAACGTATAACGACGAAACGCCTTTTATCGCCATTTCCTCGTAACTCTTCTTTTACGAGGAAATAACGACGATTTTGGCCGTCGTTAAATTTGTGTTTTCTTGTAGTGTAACTCCACCTATAAAATTGTTTTAATTTTATTTTTAACTATAAAAAATCTGTTGACAAAAAATCTAACAAAATATCACTAAAAGTTCTAAATATTTTTTATAAAATAATGCATGAATTTTGTAATTAGTAATATAATAATATTACAAATTAATGCCAATTAAGATTTTGTTATAAAAAATTATTTTAATGATATTTTGATAAACTTTTTAATCATACATAGTTTATATTATATTAAAATAGAAATACTATATGATTAAAATATAAAATTATATAAAATTGATAAATTAACTTATTTTATTTTTAAAAAATATTTCATTTTAAAATATCATTCACCATTAAAATGGGTAAAATTCGTAAACTATGGAAATAATTTTTAATTATTTAAACATAACATCATATTTACTTATAAAATCCTGCTATAAACTAAAATTGTAGATGCTCGAAATATATTTTTTAAAAAAACAACAAAGAAATATAAATGATCATGAACAGATATATGTTCTATAGTATAACTAAATAAATTTTAAAAATATTTTTATATGCAAACTGTAGACATTAAATATTATTTTGAAAGGAGGTTATCTATTTGATTATTTCTGATTATGAATTTATTGTACCAAACTTTAAATTATATTAGTATGTAATAAGAATTAATAAAAAAAAAAGAAAATGTATAAAAAATCTTTATATTAATAATGTCAAATAAAAAAAACCTAAATAATAAGATTATGGAATTACATTATATATAACATTGAAATGTAAACTATGTATTATGTAGAACTGTAAAAGCTGGGGCGAGCTTGGTCACATTTAATAAAATGTTAAAAACGTGCCCAATTAGAACTCCGTCCGTTTACAATTATGAACTTTGTGGCCTGCCTCAATACTATGAACTTTGTGGCCTGCCTCAATATTCATAATCTTTCATTCAATTTCTCAGTAAACATTTATATTCTCAGTGACAGTAATCTATAGAACTTTGAACAAGTAAACTACAAATTTACCGTATATGATTAAAATGATGTTAAAAATTTATTGGAGACAAGTGATACACATAAAAATGCTCATGCTCATATGCTAAACTCAGAATTCAAAAATCGGAGCTAGCTACTCCTGAGACCACGTAGAAGGTTCCGGTATCCGGGACAATGAGGAGAATCTCACGGTCATGCGGTTCTCGTTAAAGGTTGAGAACAGTTACCGATTCTCAGAAATTTTAAAAATCGGACTAGCGGAATGTGCCGGATTTAATGGGTGGACGAAGCTAGAATGATGGATTGATTTGGGTTGTTTTGTTCAAATCGAGTTTGTAACCAGATTTGATTTTCTGAATTTTCGGGTAGAAATAATATATTTATATTAAAGAAAATTAAAAGGGAAGGTTGATGAAACTTAAAAAAAAAACTTAAATTGACAAAATATTAAATAATTCTACATTGTATTCATGAAGAGAAATCATATTATATATAAGAGAAATTCTTTAAGATAGTCTTTTTAAGTTTTTGTCACAAAATAGTCTTCAAAGAGGAAAATGACCAAAATAAATTTTATTAAATGGTAAAAATATACCCTAAGATTAACTAATATAGACTTAAGATTTAAAGTTATAGGATGGGGTTTTGAGGATATGTTTCAAATTAAAATTTTCAAAATAAAAAGAGAATATTTTGTATCATTTTTTTTATTGAAAACTATTTTTGCGACAAAAACTTAAAAATAGATATTTGAGAGAATTGCTGTGTATATAACGAAGAATACATAATACATTTTCAAAGTTTTGGATACACTATAATGTATCGGAAATAATCTATCCAATCACGAATGCATGCTATGCTGAATTGGATTCAGACTCAGGTAAATTAAACGAGTCCATCTTTTTGACCAACTTCTTAAAAAAATTTGAGAGTTGATTTGAGTTTTGAATTTATAGAACTAAATATATTACCAAGCGATAAAAAGGCCCGTTGCTGTGTGTTTTGTATATTTTACACAACAAATTATTAATTTTCAATAGTATAAAACATGTTATAAATCATTAAGTGGATGACCCATAACCAGTCTGGTCCATAACAGGTCCATACCTAGAGAGACATGGCCGAAACCCTAGAAAGAGAGAAGAGAGAGAGGCGGCCGACTAAGGAGAGAGAGGCAGCCGACTTAGGGGTTCCATATTACTAGTTTTCCTATTCCTTGTTGGTTTATGATTTGTAATCTTTTCATTTATGTATTTCCATTTAAACTCCTTTGTAACCCTTATATAAAGGGATGTATTATTCATTAAGAAAATACACAGAATTCCTCATTCTTTTACAACACTTTATCAGCACGATTGTCCTCTGCAACCTGAGCTTAAATCGCCAACCCCTTAAACCTAACCTAGCCGGCAACTTACCTAAGAACCCTAATCTTTTCTTGCTTGTGTTCCGGCTTGCAACTATCCGATCAGCTTAAACCCTAAAGCATTCCTGATCCTAGACGTCTTCAGTTTCCTGTTCACAACAGAGCCAGCCCACGTTCCTGATCAGACAGCTCGCAATACCGATCAGACGCTCGCGACATGATAACAAGTGTCCAGCTCGCGTTCCCGATAAAACGTGTCCCGCGTCTCAGCCCAGCCAGTACGCGTCCGACGTTCCCAGCTAGCTCGCGCTCCCGAAGAACCAGCTTGCAATCCGACGATCGATGCCCCCAGCTCGAAGACGTGTGAAGCAGACGAACGTCCCCGGAAGCAATTGGCGCGCGTTCTTCGTCCCAGCTGTTCACGATCCGAAAGCAACCAGCTCGTGTCCAGCTCGTGTCCAGCTCGTGTTTGTTCTCATTCCAGCTCGAGGTTCATCCGTTCCCTTTGGTGGTTCGGTTCAACCCTAGAAACAAAGGTATACCGAATAAATCTGAGAACATAATGATCAAACCCTAAAACCCTAATCCATTATTATGGAAATCCGATGTTATTGATCAAATTCTAAAATTGGTATAACCTAAAAATGATCATCTCATAATCACTAGATTGAAATTGATTCCCTAGAACATGATTGATTGTTTTATTGATTGTTTCTGATCTGAATTATGAAACCCTAAATTCTGGAATCGAAACCCTATAACCCTAAAGCTTGAATTCGATTTTGATTGTTCTTGTTTAGATTGAATGATTGATGATCTGTGGTTTTAGGATTAATAGATTGATTGATAGACCTAATCTCGAATTTGAAATCCTAAAGGCCTTGAAACCTTGATCTCATATTGCTAAAATCGAATTCTAGTATTGCTTAAATCAAAACCCTAATTTTCATAATAAGAAACTGATTGATTAGGGTTGCTTGCATAAACATATAAAACTGAGTATGAATTTCATTCGTCTTGTTTTAAAATATCGACCAGCATGACATATAGATCGTATAAACTTGAATAGTTTGCATCATAGAATTGTATGGCCGTGCGGCCTAATACAGACCATGGCCGTTTTAGATTGTTTGAAAACATGATTGTATAAGACTTGTTTGTGGCCGAGATTATTGATTGTCTTGCGGCCACATGATCACATTGTGAAACCCTAAATTTCGAATGATAATGTGATTCAGATGTCGAAAATCTCAAACCTAGACTATGCTGCCCTTAGTCTCTCCGGAGACAACTATTTGCAATAGGCACTTGACACAAAGATTAACTTGAGGTCAAAGGAACTCAGTGATGCTATCATCGAGGGCAAAAATGGGACTGATAAGGATCGGTACAGGGCTATAAGTATTATATGCCACCATCTCATTGAGGGTCTAAAAGATCAGTACCTCACCATGGAGAATCCACTAGACCTTTGGACCGCTTTACAACGACGATATGATCACCAGAAAACGGTGCTATTACCACAGGCTAAACATGAGTGGAAGAATCTCAGATTCACGGATTATAAGTCTGTGGATGAATACAATTCAGTATTGTTTAAGATAGTCTCAATGATGAGACTTTGTGGTGAGGAAGTAACGAGAACGAGTTGCTTGATAAAACATTCTCCACGTTCCATTCGACGAACGTGTTGCTGCAACAGCAGTATAGAGAGAGAGGCTTCGCCTCATACACTGATTTGATCTCGTGCCTACTCCTGGCCGAGGCTAATAATGAACTCCTGGCGAAAAACAGTGAGATGAGACCCATCAGAACAGCAGCATTACCAGAAGCCAATGAGGCTGAAAACAAAGATCCCAAAGAGTGCCACCACGTCCATGATGATAAGAGATCACACGGCGAAGGCCGTAGTAGATACAAAGGACGTGGCCGTGACAACTACTCATATGGCTGGCAAGGAAACTACAATAACTGTGGTTGGGGTTCCAGCTATGGCTGTGGCCGAGGCAGTTATGGCAGTGGTCGAGGCGGAATATCCAAACCGTCTAACTCGACCAAATCAGCTTGTCACAGATGCGGGATGAGTCATCATTGGGCCAAGAATTGTAGAACCCCTAAACATCTATGTGAACTCTATCAAGAGAGCCTTAAGAACAAGAACCCGGAAGCCCATATGGTCCATGATACCGGGTATGATGCTGATGATGATTCCGACCTTGAAAAGGACGACCTCTTGGATTTTGAGACTTCTGATTGTCCCAAAGACTAAAATCGACATCTTCCT
>NC_027749.1:14134221-14135727 GCF_000695525.1 Brassica oleracea var. oleracea | reverse complement strand
TTTAAAGAGACCTTGAGCCAAATATGGGTGATCAGATTGTGGCCATGTACACGGATTGCATGACCAATGAATCCGACTATCCAACATTAGAAGGAGAAAGTTATAAGCTGGTACAAAGAAAAAATGATAAAGAGAAATAGTATGGTATCAACCATCATTGTCTTGGCATGATCCTCGGACTAAAAGTATGATTTAAGATGTCCAAAGAAAGATTATACAAAGCTAGCTAATCGAGATGCCAGACACATTGACCCAAAACAAAACGAAAATAAAAGAAAAGAATGACTAAGTCATAACCAGCTTAGCACCAAACGATTTTGATGTCCTAGAAAGAGACACAGTCAAGTTGCTACAGAGTCTATACAAGATAGACCCAATGTGTTCCATAAGATAAGGAACCTCGGAAAGAAAAGAGAAAGGTACATATAATACAGTTCGAGGTCATAAGGGAAACCATATCAGACATTGAGAAAAGGCTGTGCAGCTAAACATCTAAGGTACCAAACCATGTAGCTTGAGACGCCAAGCTGCTAGGTAACAAAGGTTCTGGATAATGAAATCTCAAATCGATTAGATCATGTCTTGAACACAATGGAACCATATACATAAGTGTCGACACATAAGATATATATTTGTATAAAGATACATAAGAGAGTAGCACTTGAGTTTAAAGATATAAACGAGGATCATGAACCCACGAAAGAGTACTCATAAATATTAAAGATTAGATTGAAAAGATAAACGTGGGGCTTAAAGTATCTAAAGAAGAGATAGGCGTATTGGCCATACATACATATACAGAAACGCTATCTGATATAAACCAGTGAAATAGATGGATCTTGGGAGGGAAAAGAAACCGTGAGATATGATACATGATCACGTGTTCTAAAGGTGTTTATTTTTTCTACTAACAACATACGCTCATAGCTTGTTACACAAGGATACTCACAGAGACCATGGAACCGATTATAAGGAGATAAACTCCTATGTGGTGGATGCTACTACATATTTTCGAAATTGATAAAGGTTTGGTCATAAGAAAGAAATTAGATTGACATATAATGATGTAGTAAGCAGCATATGGATCACTGGATAAAGAACAGCTTTGTTCCTAAGCTGTTCATGGACTGAAACAAAGCAGCTGCATATAGTATGAATTACTAGTAAAGGAATTGTATAAGAACAATCCAATTCAGTCCACACACATATACAAAAGAAATTCGAAATTCCTTGTGTTTACTTTATCAGCCTAAAGAAAAGTAATTTTGATTAACTCAGCTTGCTATCTCATATAGCATGTTCTCCGGATAGACAAATCCGACATAAGATCCCTTAGATAAGGATCCGGCATAGCAGAACAGTTTGCTGCTGCTGTATAAGGCAACTACTCCCACGAGACTCTGTCATGAGAATGAGAGGAGATATTAAACCTATCTCGATCGGGTACCAATATGTTGCAGTCTATAAGCTCGTGTGATCAAAGTCCATGACCTAATATATATATAT